>NW_027512708.1:242500-399752 GCF_048772815.1 Callospermophilus lateralis
TTTGTGAAAAACTAGTAAGGGGGAGTCTAGCTTAGGAGTGCTGATTTTTCCAGCCAGTGGCCAAATAGAACAGGGAAACACGAAAAGGGGAAGTTTATCTACATTGAACTCTTTTATAGGGACTCTTTGGCTGAAAGTCCTAAAGTCAGCCATGGTGAAGACTGCTGGAGAAGGTCAGTTAAGACTTCTGTGGGCCTGTTATAGACGGGGAAGACAGGGAAGGCGGGTCTGAGAGCAGCACCTTGGGTCTGAGCATGAGGAAGGAGAGATGTAAAAGAATAATGGGAAAGGGGTTTGGAATTTTCCAGGCAACAAAACTTGAGCAGTAGAACAGATAGAGCAGAGGGGAAGATGGGAGTTTGTATCCCAAAAAGCCTGTGAGGGACTTTAAATTCTTAGTAACCTGTTTTCAGTGATGACAGAGCAACTTTAAAGGCCATTTTCATTACATCTTGGATAGGGGTCTGAGGGCTCTCCTTAGCTGGTTTGAGCTTTGGGTTAGCTGGTAAGAGGACCTGGTGGGACCTGGTGCGGGCACTGACAGGAGAAGAGAGTAGTGAGTGGGTGGAGGGGTACCTCAGTACCTGCTACCTCAGCAAGGGGGCAATAATCTGAGAACCGGCGGTTTGGGTTTTTGATCTAGTAATTGGAGGGAAGAAATCAGGTTGCTGAGGTGGGAGTGACAGCAGAGAGTCTGGAGCAGAAAGCTGAGGGTGAGGATCTATTGGATAAGCATAGTTCAGGATGTGAGCGAAGGAGGGAAAATGCCTCCACTTAGGGGAATTTCCTTCCACCCTTTGAGCACTTGACGAAGTTAAAAAGGTCACGGAGAATTTTAGGATCTAGAGACCCCTCTGGGGGCCATCGGTATTGGTTGTGTAATTGGTAATATGGCCAATGCTGTGTATTGAATTTGATGAGGAGTTTGGGTTCCACCAGGCACCACTGTATGCTCACATTCCCATGACTTACAGAAGAAGTCGGCATTTCCCCCACACAGCCATGTCTGTTTGTGGCTTTGATAGTCCGCTGGGCAAACATAGTAATCTAGGCTAGCCAACCTGCATCTGGCTCTCGTGTCCCTACATCCATAATGTTTGTTTCTATTACCTATGATACGGAAAGGATTTATTGTAATTTTAGTTGGATCCCCTTTATCAGGGATATCCCAATAGGAAAGACCTATAGCCAGCTGACAAATGTCTGGGTGGAGAGATGGCCACCATGTCCCTAAAGGGGCTGTATGCAAGATAGACCATACTTCTTGTACAGTAGGATTTGTGATCAGCCATTACTGCTGAACAGGCTGATGAGGGTTAGGACTACTCTTGGCCAAGGGGAGAGTCTGTAGCCTTATCCACATGGCGAATACGCAATTTGAAAGTGTTACCAGTCTTTTCCAGTTTCCAGTCAGATTTTGGACAGGGCGCAGGCCAGAGATGAGAGGCATGGATCCATGAAGTGATTCCGTCTACATTTACCACTGTAGGTGTTATATGTAGCACCTTATATGGTCCTTTCCAGTGGGGTTCCAGGGATGACACCTGATGTCGTCTAATGTAGACGAAGTCTCCTACTTGGTATCGATATGGAGTCCCCTCGTCCCCAGGTTGGTCGGCATTGGCCAGATGTTTCCACAGATATTGCTGATTTCTTTCAAGAGCTTTAAGTCTGTCAAGCAAGGGGGTGTGGAAGGGATCGTTAGGTCTTAGAGTTTGGGTTAGGTCCCTTACTGGAGGAGGGACCATAGAGAATTTCATAGGGGGTGAGGTTACACAAGGAAACAGAGGAGTATGAGTATTTCTTGCATGAAACAGTGCATAAAGCAGGAGAATAGATCGATCTTTTATGCCGATCTCTAAGCTTGATTTTGTTAAGTCTCTTTAATGGTTCTATTATTTTTTTTTTACCTGTACTGAGCTCTGGGGTCTATAAGCACAATGTAATTTCCAATTAATCCCCAGGGTCCTGGCTAATCCCTGACTTACCAGGGCAATTAACGCCAGTCCATTATCAGACCCTATTGCCTTAGCCAGTCCGTATCTTAGAAAAATATCTTTCAGGATCTTCTTGACCACCATTTGTGCCATTTATTTTGTTGTTGTTGTTTTTTTTTTTTTTGTGTGTGTGGGGGGGGGAAGGCTTCAATTAATTCATCCTGAAAATGTATCTACAAAGACTAGGAGATATTGAAGTCCATAACTTCCTGGCTTAATTTCAGTAATGTCCACTTCCAAGAATTGTCCTGGTCTGGTTTCTTGTAGGTGCTTTCCTGCAGGAAAGTTGGAAGGGTAAGCATTAACCAATTGACAGACCCGGCAGGCTTTTGTTACCCGTTCAGTTATTTCTTTCGCTCTGAGTCGGTTAGTGGAAAACTCTGTTCTTGATCCTTCAGGAATGCCTGCAGTTTCTTTGAACCAAGGTGAGTGAGTTGATGTACATTTTTAACTTAGTTTAGGGCTTTCTGAAAATGCAAGCTGGGCTCAGTGAAGTTGAGGGTTTCAGTGTCAGTGTCCTTAGATGTTATCAAAAGCTTGCTGGTGCTCAGGGGTCCATTAGAATTGGGCATCTCTCTTTAACAGCGGGTATAAAGGAGCAGCTAAGGACGCAAACCCAGGTATCCATAAGCTGCATAAGCCAGCAGTCCCAAGAAACTCTCTGAGTTGTCTGCTGTTAGATGGGGGTGGTATCTGCTCAATGGATTGTTTTCTGGTCTCAGTGAGCCATCACTTACTGCCCCTAAGGGAATAGTCCAGGAAGATTACTTCTTGCTGGCAAATTTGGGCTTTTTTGGCAGAAGCACTATACCAGAGTTGAGCAAGCTCGTATAATAATAATTGGGTTCCAGACTCACAGTTTTTCTTGGTGTTGGCTGCCAGTTGCAGGTCATCGACATATTGAAGCAGGGTGACATCAGGGTGCATAGTTCTGAAGTTGTTGGGGTCTCTGTGGAGGGCTTCATCAAAGAGAGTGGGGGAGTTTTTGAACCCCTGTGGGAGTCTAGTCCATGTTAGTTGACCAGACGTCCCGGTTTCTGGGTCTACCCACTCGAAATCAAATAGCAACTGACTATCTTTATGCAGAGGCAAGCAAAAGAAAGCATCTTTTAAGTCCAGAACAGTATACCATTTCCGCTCATGGTTCAGAGTGCTAAGCAGATTGTACAGATTATGTACTGTGGGGTGAATTTCCTGCACTCTGTTGTAGATCTCTCTTTGGTCTTGAACGGTGCGATAGTCCCCGGTTCCTGGATTTTTATACTGGTAACAGGGCAGTGTTCCAGTTCAAATGACAGGGCCTTAGGACCCTTAAGGCCAGATATTTCTGAATATGGGGCCTTATCCCATCTTTAGCTTTTTTGCTCAGAGGATATTTTTTGACATTGATGGGGGGGCTGAAGTTTTTAACTCCACTGTTATTGGAGGATGTTTCACGGCTACGTGTAACCCAGCAGTTTTTTTCCTAGGCATCTGCGTAATCTGTTATCCATTTCCGGGGTAGCTTGCCTGTTTGATCAGTCTTGGGGGGTTTGACAAGTTGATGTTCATCTTCTACTGACATAGTAAAAGCCGTGACTATAGGAGTTTTTACTGAAAAATTTAGAAATTTCACTTGGGGGCCTTCAGGGTTAAAAGTTATTCTGGCCTGGAGCTTTTTGAGCAGATGTGTGCCCATCAATGGGGTCGGGCATTCTGGGATTACTAGGAACGAGTGATGGATTTTTTCTTTCCCCAGGTCCATGGTCCTCTTAGTTGTCTAAGCCCCATATTTACTGCCATTAGCCCCTTGAACTAGAGTCCTTTTTGTTTGATAGATGGCCCAATGGGGCCTTAAGGGCTGAGTATACTTACCCTGTATCCACTTCAAAGTTTAACCCCCCTGGCGAGTACTTTGTGTTCTTTTGGCCGGGCCAGCTACCTCCAAGGAAGGAGGGGCTGTGTGTGCCGTGGGGTAGTCACCTGGAGGGCGCTGGGCTGGCCTATATTCCTCCAATGGTGGAGAGTCTGAGTCAGCAGCAGGGGAATCACTTAGAGGTTGTTTGGGGTTGGAGGACAAGGGCAGGGCATAAGGAGGGGGAAGAGAGTCCAGTAGAGTCTTGAGACTCAGGGACAACAGAGGGTGGAGGAGGGGGAGCAGAGGGTTTGAGAGATAGAAAAGTGGGAGAACCAGTAGGAGCAGGGACAGGGACAAGGAAAGGCTTCAACCATGGAAGAGGAGATTTGCAGAGGTCCTGCAAACTAAAGATATATTGCTGTTGATCTGGATGGCTATGTGGCCCTGGCTGAAAGACAATATCTCTGAGTTTTTGAATTAGTGTGAAGTAGAAAGATCCTTCTGGGGGCCATCCGACTCCAAAGGTGGGTCATTCTGAGACACATAGAGTCTTCCAGATCTGACGTTTTACTGAAAAAAAGAAGATTCTGAGCCTTTAAGCAGACTTTGGTCCAGTGATCAAGGTTCAGGGACAGAGGCATTGAAGTGCTCTGTCCCATATGAAAGATACACAAATAGTGAAAGCAATGACAAACGACACAGACAAGACAAGACAATAAAGACAGGCAATGGACGTCCAATACTGAGAACAGGACTGAGTAGCCAGGAAAACCTGATGGGCTGACAATACCGAATCCAAAACAAAATATCACTGAGTTTAGGAGACTATTGTTACTCGGTTTCCCGAGTTCTCTAGGGCGTCCCCCAGAGACGTGGCCTGTGGCTCTGTGACACTTCTGTCAGCCACCGTCAGAGAGAGCTCATGCTCATCACCAATAGTCATTTTGCCCATCCGTAACCTGAAACCTGAAACAAGAAAGTGGCGCCTTACTTAACCTGAGATGAGCCTATTGGGGGTCTTTCGTCCATCGCTGCTGGAACTCGCTGGGGCCCTCAGATGTAATGGTCAGGCGACTATTGGAGGAAGAGACCACCAAGACACTGTCTCATGCAACAGCAAAGCGTCCAAAATTCTGGGGCTCAGACCTCACTTGAATAGAGCAGAGAGCACTGAGAACAGCTTAAGCAGAGCTTATATACTTTTCTTGAAGAGGGCAGGGAGGGAAGTTTATTGATGGGTCAGGGCAAGTGGGAGGTTTGCATGTAAACGGGTGAGGGTGTACATTCTGCAGTTTGGCAGTTTGGGACAGCACATACTGGGAACAAGATTAGCAAAAAGTTTTCAAGATTTCAAGAGTGTTTTCTTAAGCATACAGAAAAACAGGAAGAGACAAGTACCTATTTTATTTATTTTCAACAAAGCCTAAATGGAAAGTGAGCATGAATTACTAAAAACATTCATGTCCAGGTTGCCTAATGCTCTCAAATGTCAATTCTATTGGTGACTACATATTTCTTTCTTCCTAAGGTTATATATTCAACCTCAACCCTGTTGAAAATGCCTAATCCTATGACTCACTTAATAATTTGCCTGATTTCCTAAGGTCTCTATTGATACCTCCTTTCCTACATATTTTCCCAAATTCATTATTGTGACTGACACTTAACATGGGCTGACATTAATATTCACTCTCTAACCGAAACCCTATTGGTAAAGAACTTTTTTCCAAATCTTATTATCACCCTTCTTTCTAAACCTACTGACTATCTTCCTAATTCCACCGACTATCCCTTTTTGACTGGAGGTTCTCTTCGACATTCAATCATCCAAGGTACAACGTCCTATGCCATTGTGTATGGATTTATCTGAGACATTTGTGCAGAAAGTATAACATTGCTAAGTATCCCAATCAAGGTCTCAATGCCCTTCTGGGATGCAAATCTTACCTAGATTTCTGTTTCCATACTTTTAACTCACGTCTATATTCTTATAAATATCACAGATTCCCAATACCATTATTCATCCTGCAGAATGATTCCTAACCCAAATCGAAACTGTTATTAACCATAACCACACAGTGATCTCTCAATCTAACTTTAGAGAAGAGCAGGGACAGAGTTGGCCTTAAAATATAGGGATGTAGGGGATCTTCCACTTGCTGAGAACCTCAAAGGTCCATGCAGAAATGATCCCTGAAGAAGATGTAGGCAGCTATGAAGGACCTGAGAGAGCAAAAGTCATCTTCCATTGCCAAAAAACCTGGTCAGGATGAAGGGATGTGGCTGAATCAGCCTCTCTCTTAATGTACAGGAGACGGACCAAACCAGGCCTTTGTGGAGCACTGTTTCTTGGTGCCTTTGATTTATATATCATTCTAACTTGTGAAAATGTCACAGGAAGTAGGGGCAGCCTCTATCTCATGGAACCCTTGGAAGCAACTGTTAGGACAATGTGTTTGCCAAGGCAGTGACCTCATTAAATTCCTGAAGGAAGTAACCTACCTCACTTCCTTGGTGATGGAACACCTTAAACTTGGGATCCAGGAAGCCAGGCACTGAGAGCCAATCCAAGTCCCAGTCCCAGTGGGCTCACTTGTTTGGTGTTACTAAGGACAGAGTCAGTCTTTCTTGGTACCTACTGATGTGAGGATGGCCACATGCCAGGGACCTTTCCTGAGAAAGTAGGTAGTGGCTCTCCACATGCTCCTGACAACGTCACAGAGTTGGCCAAGGAGACCAGATCTGAGAATGGATAGGCCATATCAGGGGAACATAGTATGACCCACCAGTCAAAGGACACTCTGGATAGTTACAAACCTACTTGGGGAAAGGAGGTGCCTTTGTGGGTGTGGGTGTGAGTTTGTGGTTTTGTCTCATGTTCTGAGAATAGGTAGGAAAGGTGGTTTGTTTGGATTGGAATGGACTTTTTCTAGTAAATTGTTTGACAAGGCGAGTGTTTCTATGTCTGTTTCTCCCACTGTGTCCGTGGTTGTAGACATTAAAAAAGAAAATGCATCAATGGATGTTTCCTGTCTTGTAGAAAGCTTCCCAGCATTCATCCTGCCCAATTAACGCATGGACTGTGACTTGCCTTATTAATGGGCAACACCTACTATCTTACTACGTTTCTGTTTTCTTCCTGAATTCTGGCCACTCTCAAGAATTGGCTCATGGTTTTGTGTCCAAGATATGTACCATCTCCAAGCACTGTGACATGGCCATGTACATGATAACTGAAGGGAATGGGAGGATCTCAGAAAACTCAGATATCAATGTGACCAGTAAAGTCTCAGTGGAGAATCCTTGCTTTGGGCCATTTGCTTACCTATTGCTTCATTGCCCTGAATGTCAGGAAGGTCTTTGCCTCAGGCCACCCCTTTGTGAAGCCTTAAGAAAACAGTTTTCAAATGGAAATGAATGGGCATCACCTGTGGCTCTTTGCTTAATTGCTTCCAAAAGGGATGTGTCTGAATCAGCCTCTTGAACCTGTGTGAGGCTGCTGCTTAGATTATTAACACCTGATGGATCTAAGGTAAGATTCCATGTGTGCTACAAATACAAAATGGTCAAAATAGAAGTCATTGTGTATGAAGTCTCTCGCCATCTTCTGTAAGGTTCCTGACCTCCATCCTGGCCTGCAAAGGCTAGACCATAGATGCTTGGGTTTTTTCATGACTCCCATTCATATAAAGAATTTATACCTGGCAGTCAGTAGGCCTCAAATTGGAGAAGTGGAGCAGTAATAAGGTCAGGCCTATTTGATCACTTCTGGTTCACAGGAAAGGTGTTTAGGCCACACTGACCTTAGGCAAAATAGGGGCGAGGGAGCATATTTTGGACAGGGTCTTGGACTTCACCCCTTTTAGAAACGTCCAGACAGAGGATTTGATGAGTGTCTACATGGAAGAAGACGAGGGCTATGTGAAAGTGTTTTGGTTTTAATTGTGGTCATTTGTGTGGCAGTTGGAAGACATAACTGTGTCCACCATGGCTTGAACTTTGGTGTGATTCCCCTTAGAGACTGCGTTCTGGACCTGACCTCAGAGAAGAATTGCCATGAATTGTGTTGGGATTTCAGGAGGCCACACATGAGAGTCCCCATTGGAAACTGAGATATAGGCCCAGGTGGCTCTCCACAGAACACTGGGAATCTCAGCTACGATATCATATGATTTTATTCTGAAAGACTTGACAACCATAGTTGAGATTCAAAACACACATGGACCTAGCATTGTAGACCTCAATGGGCCTGGCTTCATGTGACCTTTTGGCCACTCCATGGGAAGCCTTGCCTGTGAGAGTCCTCCAGAGCTTTCATTGAAATGAAATTCCTCACCATTTAATGGTTCCTGAAAGAATTGAAACTCACAGTGCCTCCAACTTCATCCTTGAAAAATGGATAGATAAATACCATGAAATTTTTGAAATTCTTATGACCAAGTGGCACTGAAGAACATTTGGATGTCCAGTTGCTGATCATGAGTGTACCAGAGAGTGCCTTGATTGACTGGGTTTCATGAAAATGGTGTAGAAGAAAGAATCCTGTATGTTGGCGCCTGCTGAGTAGTGACCCAGAGCTGTGGTGTGCAGTTGTGTCATAAAATATCTCTGGTGGGGCCATTTGGATCTGCCATTGACTTCCAAATGTCTTGTGGCAGACATGGTGCAGCCAGTAATCCCTATATGTCTGATCTCTTCATATAAAGGCATCTTGTTATATGGAGAGGTTTCAGGGCCGTGTTCAGAATCAGGTTGCAATGGTTGAGGGGGCAAGCTATGTGAAATATAAGCCTCATTGGTGGATTCTCCTGGAGACCCTGACGCACCACACGTGTGAGAAATCCCTCCAGCACTGAGTCCCTGTTGATCTCCTTGTATTTCATGAAGCAAATACTAAACCCCCAGTGCAGCAGCAAGAAACACCATGAAATGTGGAATATGCGCAAATGGCTTCACATACCACATGGGGAGACACTTAGCCTTCAGTGACAACAGTTTCCCTACAAAGAGAGAATTCTGCACTCCTGCCTCATGTTCATTGGAAAATAAGAAACCATGTCCTCCAGGTCACATAGATGCAGACCCAGCTCTGATGGTCTCACTACAAAGAAGCTAAAGCTCCTGACAACAACATATATTTCAAGTGCCCAAGGTCAGGGAGAGTTTCTCAATAAGTTTTAGGCCGGCAGAGCTCCATGTTTGTGGAGTGTTTACCTGTTTGACCAGGACAGGAGAAAAGACCACTGACTCCAATTAAAATCAAATTAAAGCAAGCTTATTATTTTTCCACTGGCTGAGCTGCCTATCCCTCTCAAAATGGCAGAAACAAGACAGCAACCCCACCTTTCCTACAGCCCAGCTTTATAGTCCAGTAAGTTACACAAAAGGGGGGTTACAGATAACAGAACTCGGAGAAGCATCACGCTATTGCTAGTTTACAATTTTTTTTTTGCTGGCCCCATCATCAGAATTTATGAGGACCATTAGAGACTCACGAGAGTCGTTGTCTGGCCAGAGAAGGCCAATATTTATGAGGTGTCACTAAATTTTCAGAGAGGGCTGCTATCTGGTCAGAGAGCCAGGCATGGGTGAGTTCAAGGCACGGACAGGCATTCCAAGCAGATTCAGAATTTGCAGTAATTTATAGGAAAGCAAAATTATCTTTTCATGACTTTGTGGCAAGATGGCTCCCAATTTTAATAAATGATCAGGTTGGGTTTATCATTCCCCCCCATTTTTTTTGCTTTTTAATATTTTTTAAATTAATTTTTATTGTAGGTTGTTCAAAACATTACATAGTTCTTGATATATCATATTTCACACTTTGATTCAAGTGGGATATGAGCTCCCATTTTTACCCCATATACAGATTGCAAAATCACATCAGTTGCAGAACCATTGATTTACATATTGCCATTATGGTGTCTGTTGTATTCTGCTGCCTTTCCTATCCTCTACTATCCCCCCTCCCCCCTCCCCTCCCCTCTTCTCTCTCTACCCCCTCTACTGTAGTTCATTTCTCCCCCTTATATTTTTCTCCTTTCCCCTCACTTCCTCTTTTATGTAATTTTGTATACCCCTGAGGGTCTCCTTCCATTTACATGCAATTTCCCTTCTCTCTCCCTTTCCCTTTCACCTCTCATCCCTGTTTAATGTTAATCTTCTTCTCATGCTCTTCGTCCCTACTCTGTTCTTAGTTACTCTCCTTATATCAAAGAAGACATTTGGCATTTGTTTTTAAGGGATTGGCTAGCTTCACTTAGCATAATCTGCTCTAATGCCATCCATTTCCCTCCAAATTCTATGATTTTGTCATTTCTTAATGCAGAGTAATACTCCATTGTGTATAAATGCCACATTTTTTTTATCCATTCGTCTATTGAAGGGCATCTAGGTTGGTTCCACAGTCTTGCTATTGTGAATTATGCTGCTATGAACATGGATGTAGCAGTGTCCCTATTGTGTGCTCTTTTTAGGTCTTTAGGGAATAGACCGAGTAGGGGAATAGCTGGATCAAATGGTGGTTCCATTCCGAGCTTTCCAAGAAATCTCCATACTGCTTTCCAAATTGGCCGCACCAATTTTCAGTCCCACCAGCAATGTACAAAAGTACCCTTTTCCCCACATCCTCGCCAGCACTTGTTGCTGTTTGACTTCCTAATGGCTGCCAATCTTACTGGAGTGAGATTTGCAACAAAATGAAACTGAATCCCTTACTCTCGCCATGCACAAAAGTTAACTCAAAGTGGATCAAGGAACTTGATATCAAATCAGAGACATGGCGTTTGATAGAAGAAAAAGTTGGCTATGATCTACATACTGTGGGGTCGGGCTCCAAATTCCTCAATAGGACACCCATAGCACAACAGTTAATAACTAGAATCAACAAATGGGACTTACTCAAACTAAAAAGTTTTTTCTCAGCAAAAGAAACAATAAGAGAGGTAAATAGGGAGCCTACGTCCTGGGAACAAATCTTTACTCCTCACACTTCAGACAGAGCGCTAATATTCAGAATATACAAAGAACTAAAAAAATTAGACAATGAGATAACGAATAACCCAATCAACAAATGGGCCAAGGACCTGAACAGAAATTTCTCAGAGGAGGACATACAATCAATCAACAAGTATATGAAAAAATGCTCACCATCTCTAGCAGTCAGAGAAATGCAAATCATTCCCCCTTTTTTAATGTGTCCCTTCCAAATTTTTGATAAGGTAGGGAAAGAGCAATGAGGGAATTTTAATCCCTCAGGTAACAGTCTCCAAATTTTTAGAACTCACCCAAAATTGGATTCCTGGTTTTACCTGACTTAATTAATTACTTATATTGATATTCTATTTATTTTTGGCTCCATAGTTGTAAGACGAGAGGCGTCACTCATTTTGGCTTCTTCTGAGCTGAGAGAGAGTGACGTGAGTGGGCACAGTATAAGGGACATGAGTTGCCTTTTAGAAGTCAGTTGAGGGACTATGAGTTGCCTTTTAGAAATCAGTTCGTTTTGAAGTCTGGTTGGGGAAGAACAGGTTGTAAATTCATCTGGGGATGGGTTCTTCTGTGTGAGAAACAAGAATCATGAGTACTGAAAAAATGTTGCAGCAGCTGGAACATGTCACTGTATAGAGGTTCCCTCAGCAGGCTTTAATATTCCCAGTTATCAGGACTGTCAACTTAATATTTAACATTTAGTGTTACAGTTATCCCTCTCCATAAGATACAGTTTAATGATTTAATATCATCTGATCTTGCAAAATCATTTTACTAGTATGACCTCTGTGTGTAATAGAGAAACCTTTAATTCTGTTACTCAGGGCTGGATAATCGTACTAGCAAACACCATCCCTACCTGTAGGATAGGAATATCTGTAGGCCTTAAACTAAATATTTCTGCCTCTGGCAGCTCCTCTTGATAGTCTCTTTTTATAGTTATCAGGCATTCCTTTCTGGGAATCCTTCTTTGTAGCCTCCAGTCTTACTTATTTGGGGAGGCTAACATAATGTGTATAAAAAATTATTATTATTATTATTAATATTATTATTTAAAATGCCCAGGAATGGCTGTATTTTGGTTTTAACTGTCTTTCCTAAGTGTTTATCATGAAACAGTCAAACTGACTTTTGTTTCTATCTATTGTTAACAGTCAGCTGAGCTTTTATGGGAGTCATTCCTGGGGAAACTTGAGAGCAGCTTCTCAGTTCTGCTAGTGCCATTTGCGCTAGGTGGGTCCAGGTCTTGCTTGACCATGTGGCTACCCTTGGAAGCATCAGGGATGTCTCCCTTCTCTGATGACTCTCCTCTTCTTAGCAAATGCACTGATTGGCTTTCTGTTCTCCAGGGGTCTCATTAATCTCCCTAATTGGGAAGATATGAGGCCCAGAGTTGCAAAGCTCTTTGAGAAGTCCCTTGTTCCCTGGATTCAGACTGACTCAGAGGGCAAGAGCCAAATATTGGTTTTCTTGTCCCTTTTCATGTAACTTTAATATAAATCCTAATCTTAATCATCCAGCAAATAAATTTTAACAGCCTTATATTAAGAGTACTGGGCTTTAATGTCTATAACTTTATAATTATTTATCTTTTTTATTAACTGGGATCTGTATTATTCTGTCTGTCTTGTAGGTGATGACTTATTATCTTAAATTAACCCATGTTGTGTTCTTAAAGCAACACTTCTGTAAAACACTAACAAGGAATCTTTAGATCACTTATAAGGAAATTACAAAATAAAATTTTTTAACAAGAGTAAAAATACTTAGTTCGTGTAATAGCTACCCTGAAGTTTTAAGCTGAGTTATACATTATATCCCCTGTTTGAGATCCTAGAAATCTTGACAGAAAAAAAAACAAGTTTTGAACATAACTTTAAATGAAATAATATCTGACCTACTGCTTTCGTAGTCATTCTCACATATAGTAAGATGGGACACAGAGCCTTATCTCAGGTAAGGCAGGACTCCTTATAAAACTTAAGTGTTTTACTTCTAAAGATGATCTTTGTTTTTTTAAATATCATTTTACAAAGATTACATATATTATTTGAGGTCACATGAACATTAGTTAACACCATATGATATCACATTTAAAACATGAATTTAAGAAAGGCTGAAAGTTTTTAACCTTTATATAGATTAGACTCTCATTAACATAAAAATACATTTAAATTGTTCCCCAATGTAAAAAGTAACATACAACTTTACATATCTTATTGATAAGAAGTAAATGAATGCCCAATATATTTTTTTACCATACAACTTCAGAACACCAGCTTGAAATAATGCTCTTTTAAAGTTTCTACCTTACAGATTCGTATACCTGAAAGATATGAGCACATTAATAGCATCACAATTACATTGAAGTTTCTACATTAACCAAGTTTAGCTTTTAAATAAATGGCAGTACAGTGCTCTAAAATAACAGTTCTTATTTAATCAGTTGTTTAATTTTTATGGTTGCTTGCTCTAGAAAAAATAAAACTTAATAAACACAATGTTATGGGTAAACTTATGTTTTAAGAAATTTTTGTCTCTTTAACACATGACTGATTATTACAATCTTATACAGACATTGGTACAAACTTATACAGACCTTAGTAAATCAATCAGATATCTAACAAAAGTACTCATGAATGAGTAATCCCATATCAAATTTACTTTACTTATTTATCAATATATTAGACAAATATATTGAACAGTGTAAACCATTTTTTTGTTGAAGGAAAAGTCTTAGAACCAAGGCATATTAGAACATTTGTAGACATTAATATTTTGTTAGATTTTTGAACACCTAGAAAAACTTGTAAGCTTAAATTTAAAGACATTTATTTTTATCTCTTTATCCAATTTAAATTCAACTATTTAAATCACTTGAATTAAAGATCTTTGGATCCACTTTTTAAAATTTGTTTTTATGAGCGTTTTTGTTTTAATGAGTGCTCTTTAAAAATGTTAATTTGTGTATCATATATATGATATACGGACATATGAATATATAGACATACAACACATAACAAAATTGTGCACACATAATAATAGTAAAGGCCTTGTAGCTTTTCCAAGTGAAATATCCATTGCAATGTTTCAAAAACTACACAGTTATTCAAAGATAGAACTGGTCAGAAAAACATCATCCTAGGTCTTTAGGATCAAAATCATGAGCTCAAAAAAAAAAATAAAGAATCTAAGGAAAAAATAAGAGTCCTAGAAAAATTGACTGGCCATTAATTAGTAAATACCAAACAATTTAATTTTTTTTAGGCCTCAGATCACTCTCCTACTGAGCTTGCAGGCCTTTTTCTTTTGCCATTCAACATAAGTCCTGGCTGAGGTCTGGAAGGAGCAGGAAAAAGCTGCTATTCTGAGCAGACACCTCAGGCCTAAGGCATTTCAACCATAATTTTCAGGTTCAGATGTTGAAAATTATAATACAATTTTAAGACAAAATTCACAAAATTTTATGATACAAGTTTAAGACACAGTTTACAAAATTTTACATCTTTATATCTTGTTTTGTCAACAGATACCATACTATGATTTACTATCCTTGTCCAAATTAATGCACTGGTACACACAGTGACATTTTCCCAGGCTACCCAATTAAAAATTGGTGAAAAAAAAGCCTGAATGATTGGGAAGTTACTTGCCAACTTGGAAGTAGAGTTCTCTAGTTTTCCATCCTAAGTATTTAAGTTCTCTGGCATGAATTATCTGAAATCATAAACTAAACAATTTCCTAAACCCGACTTTTAACTGCAAGATTGTGCAATGCTTCAAAAACCCATTCAGATGCCAGATTGTTACAATAAAACATCATCATTTAGATACACATTCAGCTAAGATCATTCCCAAGAAATGATTTATAATATCAACACATTATTGCACATGTCTTAAAGATCCAGAAACAAAGACACAAGACAGACTGAAAGGAGCTCCAGACTATGGCTTACAGACAGAAGCCTTTAAACCAGAGCAGATAAGAGAAAAATCTCCTACACCAGTGGCACCATAGATTTTCCCACAAGGGAACCAGATGTTTTCACAGAGGGACAACCTGAAATGTAAAATCAAGGGTCTCCATGGTGACTTTACTGTATTTAGTGTCCCCTTTTTCTTTTTCTCTTTTTTAAGAAAACAGAGATGGCAAAATCCTTACAGTGCAGGGAAGGAAGTAGGTAATTCTCTGAAGCAACAGGGCTTGGGCAGCTGCTGGAAGTCCCTCAGTCCCTCCTTTCACTTACAGGATTAGCTCCTCTTATTCGGTTCCACCCCAAGCACGCTCCGTCTCCTAACATTTCAGTAGTCAGCTCTCAAAGAGTTCCGGGGTGTGGGGGGTACCAAAAATTGTAACTTACAGTTTGGTTCCTGATTTTGAAGCCAATTAATACCAATTTAATAATGAGGACAGGGTTTGAGAAAAAGAAAAAGGGAGATTTACTGCTTTGCTAACAAAGGAGAAAAACAGGGGTCTCTGCCCAATGGTTGTGATTCTATCGATCTGAAGGGACAAGGGGTTTTAAGGAGTTTCACGTGTTAACCTGGGAGATACTCAGTTCTTAGGTCCCCAGCAGGCATTGCCCTCTGCAGTGGGTGTGCTCCAGGCAGCCAGCTAGGGGCTTCTCTCATCCTGCTTAACAAAGGGTATTAAAGTTCATCACAGTCCTTTAAAACACAGTCCAAATGGGTGTCAGTTTACTTGCTTTATTACCCATTTTCAGTTAAGTTTTACCACAGAAATCACACAACAAAACACACTAAAACAAACCAAAAAAAAAAAAAACATATGAAACACAGAACAAAACACACAAAAAAACAGAAAACCAGCGCAGAAACAGAAAAACAGAGGAACTATGCAACGTCTTGCTAAAGCTCTGGAATAGGAGCTCCTGCGTGCCCATTGGCACCTCTCTATGCTTTCAGAGGAATTCCCTACAGAACATAACAGAGGACAGAATGATTCTCGTTACTGTACCAGACAGGAGTATATGTGTGTCTCCCCAGGACACCACTCTGTCATCAGAAGAGATCTCCCTTAACCGGATATCAGATGTTATATAGGCGCCACTTACCTATGGAGGCCTCCTCCACCATGTGCTTGCTAATAGTTTTAGGGCGGTGGTTCACTGCAGTGCTCCCTGGACCAAAATCTCACACCAAGGCCTTGGAAATTGCCTCTCCATGCCGGAGCCCTGGAGGGAAGGCCAGCTTCAGAATTTCCAGTAGTCTGGTCTTGTGATCTATTGGGGCAGGGTCATCTTGATGGGAAACTACAAAATATTACACCAGGATGCAAGAAAAGACCACTGACTCCAATTAAAATCAAATTAAGGCAAGCTTACTATTTCAAAGTGGATCCAAAGATCTTTAATTCACGTGATTTAAATGGTTCAATTTAAATTGGATAAACAGATAAATATAAATGTCTTTAAATTTAAACTTACAAATTTTTCTAGGTGTTTAAAAAACTTATAAAATATTAATGTCTACAAAAGGTCTAATATACCTTTGTTCTAGGACTTTTTCTTCAACAACAACAAAAAAAATGGTTTAAACAGTCTCCTACTCTAAGCCATTTTCTACCATCAATGGACCCTTCAGGGGGAAACCATGGACACAATTCTCCTATGTATGAAAAGAATAATTTTAAGTCCTTTTTCTTAACATGTGCCCCCTATGTCTTGAGGGCCTCCTTGAGGCCTGACAAAAACAAATCATGTGACGAAACTGCTTGTCCCATGGTGGGTCACTCACCATGTGTCATCCCCACTCTCCTCCTGGATCTGTCTTTCGGTGGTGTCTGCTGAGGCAATCGCAAGCTCCGCTTTTTTAAGTCTTCCCTGAGGACAGGTTTCCCCCTCAGTCAAAGGCTCGAGCCCCAGTAGGTAGGTGCCAGATATCCCGGCCGGCAGGACACATCAACGGGGGTGGTGAACCTAGATGGGAAGTAATGAAGGGACAAGAGACACGAGAGATGACAGCAAGACAGGAGTTTTAATCAAGCTGCAAATTTTTATTGTTCACACAGGGGTATTTATATACTGGGTATGGGAAAGCTCTCTTATTGGCAGTTCCTGGATGTCTTCACAAGGTGAGATAACCTCAGGATGTTTCAGTAAGACAGATGGCCCCATGATGTCTCAGGGAGACAGATGGTTACAGGATATCTCCTAGGCAGGATGTCTCCCAGGGGGCTGTTTCTTGTAAGTGTCAGGCTATTCTATGAAGGAGAAATTCCTTCTACCCCTGACAGTCAGGGATTTAGTATTTTAAATGGAAATTTGGAAAATGAATCCAAAGTGTATGCAAATATATGCTACACAAAAATCTTCCCACTCTCATTCAGAACAATTCCTTGACATTACCTTCGCACCAAGTAAGACACAATTAGAGAAGAAAAGTTAGAAAATCTGTGAATACATATCTGCAATGGAAAATGTTCAGGAGTTCACATCTTTGGAGGTTGTAGAGGAGATTCCAAAAGTAAGAAACAGGGTAAAAATACCACAAACATGGAACTCTGCAATCCTAAAGACTGCTTGAGAAACTTCCTCTGAGGTTGGCACTTGAGATATATGTTGTTGTCAGGAGCTTTAGCTTCCTTTGTCGTGAGACCATCAGACCTGGGTCTGCATATATGTGACCTGGAGGACATGGTTTTTTTATTTTCCAGTGGACATGAGGCAGAAGTGCTGAAATCTCTCTTTGTAGGTAAACTGTTGCCACTGGGGGCTAAAAGTCTCCCAGTGTAGACTGTGAAGCCATTTGGTCATCCTCAAATTTTCGTCGTGTTTCTAGCTGCTGCACTAGGAGTTTGGTATTTGCTTCATGAAATACAAGGAGTTCAACTGGGACACAGTGCTGGAGGGAGTTCTGTCACGTGTTGTGAGTCAGGGTCTGCAGGAGAATGCACCAACCAGACTTCTATCCCACATAGCTTGCCCGCTTGACCAAAGCAACCTGATTCTGAACATTGCCCTGAATACTCTCCAGGTAACAAGATGCCTTTACATGCAAGGGTCTGCTGGCTGCACCATGTCAGTCACAAGCCATTTGGAAGCCAATGGCAGATTTACATGGCCCCACCACACATGTTTCATCACACACCTGCACACCACAGCTCTGGCCCCACTACTCAGCAGGCTCCAACTAACTAGCATCTCTGTTATACACCATTTTTATGAAACCCAGTCAATCAAGGCACTGTCTGGTACACTTTTGATCAGCAACAGGATATCAAAAGTTTCTCCCATGCCACATGGTCATGGGAATTAAAAAAATTTCATGGTATTTATCTAGTCATTTTTCAACGATGAAGTTGGAGGCACTGTGGGTTTCAATTCTTTCAGGAACCATTAAATGGTGAGGAAGTTCATTTCAATGAAACCTCTGGGGAACTCTCACTGGCAAGGCATCCAAAAGAATGGCCAAAAGGTCCCATGAAGCAAGGCCCATTGAGATCTACAATGTGAGGTCCATGTGTGTTTTGACTCTCAACTATGGCTGCCAAGTCTTTCAAAATAAAATCATGTGATATCCTGAATGAGATTCCCAGTGCTCTCTAGAAAACCAACCAGTGCTTAGATCTCAGTTTCCAAGGGGGAGTCTCTTGTGTGGCCTCCTAAAATTCCAACACAATTCATGGCAATACTTCTCTGAGGTCACTTCCAGAAATCAGTCTCTAAGAGGAATCACACCAGAGTTCAAGCCCAGGTGGACACAGTCATTTCTTCCAACCGCCAAACAAATGACCACAATTAAAACCAAAACACTCCCACATGGTCTTCAACTTCTTCCATAAAGACACTCATCATAACTTCTGGATGGAGGTTTCAATGAGGGGCGGAGCCCAAAAGAGCGTCCAAATAAGCTCCCTTGCCCCTCATTTGCCTAAAGTCAGGGTGGCCTGCACACCCTTTCTGTGAACCAGGAGTGATCAAATAGACATACCGTTAATACTGCTCTGCTTCTCCAATTTGAGGCCTATGACAGTCAGGTATAGATTCTTTATGTGAATTGGAGTCATGAGAAACCCCAAGCACCTATTAGCTAGCCTCTGCAGGGCTTTTAAGAACTAATTTGACACAAAGTATCCCTATTCTCACTTGATGGAAGTCAGGAACCTTACAGAGGAAGGTGAGAGACTTCATCCACAATGACTGCTCTTTTGGCCATTTTGGTTTTGGATGCACACATGGGATCTTTCTTTAGATCCATCAGATGCTGAGAATCTAAGCTGCAGCCACTCACATGGCTAAGAGACTTATTAAGACATATTCCTTTCCCAAGCAATTAACCAAAGAGCCACAGGTGATGCCCATTCATTTCCATTTGAAAACTGTTTTCTTCAGGCTTCACTAAGGTGTCGCCTGAGGTAAATACCTTCCTGACATTCAGGGCAACAGAACCATAGGTAAGCAAATAGCCAAAAAAGGGTTTCTCCACTGAGACTTTCTTGGTCACACTGATATCTGAGTTTTCTGAGATGCTCGCCATTTCCTTCAGCTATCCAGTAAAAGGCCATTTCACAGAGCTTGGAGGTGGTACATACCTTGGACACAAAACCATGAACTTATTCTGGTGAGTGGCCAGAATTCAGGAAGAAAACAGGAACCTTGGAATAAGAGGTGTTGCCCATCCATAAGTTAAGCCGATGTCCATTCATAAATTGGGCAGGTTGAATGCTGGGAAGCTTTGTACTAGACAGGACACATCTATTGATGCATTCTCTTTTCCAATGTCTAGAACCACGGACACAGTGGGATACACAGACATAGAAACACTTGCCTTGTGAAATGACGTACAAGAAACTGTTCACTCCAAACCAAACAAACTGCCTTTCTTACAAATACTCAGAACATGAGACAAAACCACAAACCCACACCCACACCCACAAAGGCACCTCCTTCCCCCAAGTAGGTCTGTGACTATTTGGAGTGTGCTCTGACTGGTGGGCCATACTATGTTCCCTCGTAGTAGCCTGTCCTGTCTCAAATCTGGTCTCCTTGGCCAACTCTGTGAATTTGTCAGGAGACTGCAGTGAACAACTGACTTTTTCTCAGGAAAGGCCTGTCTTCAGAGCTCTCCTAGCATTAGGCCAACCTCACATCAGTAGGCACCAAGAAAGACTGACTCTGTCCTTGGTAAATCCAAACAAGTGAGCCTACAGGGACTGGTACTGGGACTGGCTCTGGGTGCCTGGCTTCCGGGATCCCAATTTCAGAGAGTTCCATCACCAAGGAAGAGAGGTGAGGTGTCTTCCTTCAGTAAGTGAATGAGGTCACTGCCGGGGCAACCACTTTGTCCTAACAGCTGCTTCCAAGAGTCCCATGAGATGGAGGCTGCCCCTACTACCTGGGACAGTTTCACAAGTTAGAATGGTATATCAACCATTGGCACCCTGGAACAGCTCTCCACACAGGTCTCCTTTGGTCCATCTTCTCTACATTAAGAAGAGAGAGGCTGATTCAGACACAACCCTTCATCCTGATCAGGTTGTTTGCAATGGAAGAAGACTTTTGCTCTCTCAGGTCATTCATAGATGCCTACATCTTCTCCAGGGATCATTTCTGCATGGACCTTTGAGGTTCTCAACAGGTGGAAGATACCCTACATTCCTGTATTTTAAGAACACTCTGTCCCTGTTCTTCTGTAAAGTTAGATTGAGGGAACAGTGTATGGTTAGGGTTAATAAGATGTTCGATTTTGGTTAGGAATCATTCTGAAAGATGAATGTCGAAGAGAACATCCATTCAAAGTAGGATAGTCAGTAGGATTTTGAAGAAAGATGGTAGCTTCAGAAAGAAGAGTGAGTATAGGATTTGTAGGAAAAGTTCTTTAGCAATAGGGTTTCGGCTAGAGTGAATGTAAATGTCAGCACATGTGAAGAGTCAGTCACAATATTGAACTGGGGTAAATATGTAGGAAAGCAGATATCAGTAGAGACATTAGGAAATCAGGCAAAGTATAAATTGAGTGATAGGATTAGACATTTTCAACAGGGTTGAGGTTGAATGTATAATCTTAGGAAGAAACAAATATGTAGTCACTAATAGGATTGACATTTTAGAGCATTAGGCAACCTGGACATGGATGTTTTTAGTAATGCATGCTCATTTCCGTTTAAGCTTTGGTACAATCAGAAGAGTGACCTTTGCATTTTGTGTCCTGAATATTACTGTGACAAAATGTATATGTAGATCAAATGACATGAGTATTTCTTCCACCATTTCTGAGAGCAGTATTTTGAAGACGTATAAATTAGTATTGGGGGTACAAAGAGGTGTACCCTGTGTCTATGAATATAGAGATAATGTATGAATAGACCATTGTATGAATAAATAATATAACTGGTTCCCCTTTAAATAATAGATGGAATTGATATCTGAAAATATATAAGGAATCTTATATTGATATACAATCATTCATTGTAATCAGTTATACATCTATTGGTTATATTAGGATTATTGTTTATCATGAATGATGTGTGAGTTTTGCTTCAAAAGTGATTATGGAATTTGAAAATAATATGTATGGAAAGAGTTCTTATGAAAATACCAGGCAAGAAACATGGAGGAATTCATGGGTTCTAAAGCAGGACGTGATTGAAAGTGAAACAAATGCCTATAAATTTGCTAACTTGTGAATAAAATATACATCCGATGATGTGCATAAACTGCAGAAATAGTAATGTACCCGTGTTGAATAAAAATGAACATCAAAATACACATCATGTCCCATAGGAATCTACTTGCATTGATGTTAAACTGGTTCAGTTATGATAGAAATATTAGGATTTGTATGCACCATTCACTGAAGTTAGTTTTCATTACTAAGAAACAAATATGTACTTCAGGTGGATGAATATTTCTGAGAATAACCATGTGAAAGTTGATTATAAATCCATATACATGAATATGAATGAATTTATGGATTGTATAATAAGACACATATATTTCATATTTTGAAAAATCTGTAGAGTGTATATTTATACACACACACACACACACACACACACACACACACACAGAGACATTAAAAAGTAGCAATATATACACCAATCGAAATTCATCATGAAATATATATAATCCACAGATCCAAAAGTATTCATTTTTGTGAAAATGGATTTACGTATAATGTTGTTCAACTAGGAAGCTAACCCATAGGCTGAATATTCAATTCCAACAGCGTTTTGTAGGAGTGGTCTCTTATCACAATTTGTATCTGCGAAGTCAGCCACCTCACCAGAATGTACGTGTGGCACCAGGTAGGATTCTATATGTTCATATTAAAATACATGTGCTGAATAGGCTACAGAGAAAGGGAGACAGGTATTCACATATTTGTTAAGTTTAAAAACACATGGAAATCTATTTCAAGAAATACTTGAGTAGATTTTTAACTCCTACGCTATATCATGAAAAAGGCAACTCCAACTATACAACATACCTCCTCTGAACTGCTTGTATTTCTATTTTGTTTGGTTTATTTTTCTCCATCATATTATGATTTGTAGTTGGAACCCTGGGCTTGTTCTGCCGGTCGGTCGCAGGTCTGGCTACCTTGCAGGGATGTTCGGCCTCTCTGCTCTGCCCTTACTTTAATTGGGGTGACGTGTCTACCACGCCAGCGGGTCACTGGGCCTGTTCCGGGCGTGGGCGACGACTCTGCTCTGCCACTACTCCAATTGGGGTGACGTGTCTACCATGCTGGCAGGCCGCCTGGCCTGTTCTGCCAGTCAGTCGCAGGTCTGCCTACCTTGCGGGCACGGGCAGCGGCTCTGCTCTGCCCCTACTCCAATTGGGGTGATGTGTCTACCATGCCGGCAGGCTGCTGGGCCTGTTCCGCAGGTCCGTTGCAGGTCTGACTACTTCGCGGGCTCAGGCTGTGGCTCTGCTCTGCCCCTACTCCAATTGGGGTCACGTGACAACCACGCCTGCGGGTCACTGGGCCTGTTCCGGGCACAGGCAGCGGCAATGCTCTGCCCCTACGAGAATTGTGGTGACGTGACTACCACGCTGGTGGGTCGCTGGGCCTCTTCCAGGCGCAGGCGGCAGCTCTGCTCTGCCCCTCTGGCTTGATGACAAAGTGAGAGAGACTTGGGTGTTTGTGAGTCACTTTCTTTACCAACAGACCAACTGTTTCTGTAGTCACTGGTATAGATGAAGTTATCTCCTCCACCGCTTTGTGATGACATCAGATCTCTGCCATGTTGGTATCCCATGCGAACGGCAGCATTTAGTTCCGTTTGCCAGGTGACCAAAGCAACGGGTGAGTCCTGACTGGCCCTCACAAGCCCCATCTCAATCCTGTTGCCACTGCCTATGAAGGATCGGTTGGTATTTACCTCCACAGTATTCAGCAGGACCCGGACCAAGAAGCAGTTTCTGCGGGTTCTTTAGCCCTGGGCCAGAGCAGTTCCAGGAGCCGGAATTTGGCCGCTCCGTGCTCGGTGTATGTTTTGATAGGAGCAGGCTCTAAGAAGAAATTTCTGTGCGTTCTTTAGCACTGAGCCTGAGTAATTTGTCTGCGAGATGCAGGTGAATGGCAGCCTGAAATTACCTGTTCTATAGCTGAATGAGATGCGATCAGTCGAAAACAGCGATAGTGATGTCAGCTCTCCAAGATGGTGGCCGCTGGCTTCCTTTGTGGTATGACTGGTGTGGAGAACCGAATTGGACTGCTTCCTTCCCCCGTCTCAAACCCAGAATTCAGCACTGACCACAGTGATTGCACAGCTGGCAGAAGCCCACAGAATTTTCAGTGCTGTATCTTTGCGTTGCTATCTGGTCGTTTCCCGGTGCGCACAGCAGATTCTAGCCACAGGGTGATTTGCTGAATAAGCAGCGTGACCCTCCCTGTGGACAAATCACTCAAGTTTGAGCGCCTGTAGCTGATTAGCCAGTGATGGAAATCCTTCCTCTAGGTTTTGGAGCACCTCAATTTTGCTGAAAATTCCTAACAAGATAGCTTTTAGCCTTTCTAACTCGTCATTCTCCACACAGTGATGTGGTACACGGGGATGATGAACTCCCATTGGGGCCATCATATGATCCCCTGAAGTTAGTTGTCAGTACTAGGAAAAAACAAATGTGTATTTCAGGTGGATGAATATTTCTGAGAATAATCTTGTGAAAAGATGATTATAAATCCACATACGTGAATATGAATGAATTTAGGGAGTGTAGAATAAGACACATATACTTCATATTTCGAAAAATCTGGAGAGTGAATACATATATATATACATATATATATATATATATATATATATATATATATATATATATATATATATATATATATATATATATATAAATACACACACACAGAGACATTAAAAAGTAGCATTATGTATGCCAATCGAAATTCACCATGAAATATATATCATCCACAGATGCAAAAATATTCATTTTACTGAACATGGATTTATGTTGTTCAAATAGGAAGCTCACCCATAGTTTGAATTTTCAGTTCGAACAGCATTTAGGAGGAGTGATCTCGTCTAACAGTTTGCATCTGCCAAGTCAGCCAACTCACAAATATGTACGTGTGATACCAGGAAGGATTCTATATGTGCATATAAAAATACATGTGCTGAATAGGCTACAGAGAAAGGAAGACAGGAATTCACATATTTGTTAAATTTAAAAACACATAGAGAACTATTTCAATAAAAAATTGACTAGATTTATAACACCAAGCCTTCATCACGCAAAAGGCAAGTCCAACTATACACCATGCCTGCTCTGAACTGCATGTATTTCTATTCTGTTTGGGTTATTTTTCTCCATCATATTAGGATTAGTAGTCAGAGTCTAGTAGGGTATGGTTTAGTGTCAGGGATTCAGTATTACGAATAGAAAATAGGAAAATGAATTCAATGTGTATGCATATATGTGCTACACAAGAAACTTCCCACTCTCATCCAGAACAATGCCTTCACATTACCTTGTCCCAAAGTAAGACATAATTAGAGGAGAAGAATTAGAAAATCTGTGAATACATATCTGGAATGGAAAATGCTCAGGAGTTCAAAACCTTGGGGGTGGTAGAGGAGTTTCCAAAAGTAAGGGACAGGGTAAACCCTCCACAAACATGGAGTTCTGCTGGCCTAAAGACTTCTTGAGTAACTGCCTCTGAGGTTGGGCACTTGAAATATATGTTGTTGTCAGGAGCTTTAGTTTCCTTTGTAGTGAGACCATCAAAGCTGGATCTACATCTATGTGACCTGGAGGACATGTTTTCTTATTTTCCAATGAACATGGCACAGCACAGATTAATTCTCTTTTTGTAGGTAAACTAAGGCCATTGGGGCTAAATGTCTCCCCGTGTGGACTGTGAAGCCCTTTGGTCATTCTCCACTTTTCATGGTCTTTCTTGCTGATACACTGGGAGTTTGGTATTTGTTTCATGAAATAGAAGGAGTTGAAATCGTCCCCGTGTTGGAGGGAATTCTGTTACGTTTGGTGGATCAGTGTCTACAGGAGAATGCACCAGTCAGGCTTCTATCCCACATAGCTTGCCCCCTTGTCCACAGCAACCTGATTCTCAACATTGCCCAGAATTGTCTCCATATAACAAGATGCCTTTTCATATAAAGATCTGCTGGCTGCACCATGTCAGTCACAAGCCATTTGAAAGCCAATGGCAGATCCAGATGGCCACAACACAGATGTATTATCACACACCCGCACACCACTGCTCTTGGCCCACTACTCAGAAGGCTCCAACTTACTGGCATCTCTGTTCTACACCATTTTCTTGAAACCCAGTCAATCAAGGCACTGTCTGGTACACTCATGATCAGCAATAGAACATTGAAAGGTTTTCTAGTGCCCCCTGGTCATGGGAATGTCCAAAATTTCATGATATTTATCTAGGCATTTTCAAGGATGAAGTTGGAGCCACTGTGGGTTTCCCATTCATCCAGGAAACATAAAATTTTGAGAAAGCTCATTTGAAAGAAAGCTCTGGAGAACTCTCACAGGCAAGGATTCCCAAATAGGGGCCAAAAGGTCACATGAAGCCAGGCCCATTGAGGTCTACAATGTGAGATCCATGTGTGTTTTCTCTCTTAACTATGGCTGCCAACTATTTAGGAATAAAATCATATGATATCCTGGATGAGATTCCAAGTGTGATTTTGAAATCCATCATGGGCCTAGAACTCAGTTTACAAGGGTGACTCTCATATGTGGCCTCCTAAAATCCCAACACAATTCATGGAAATACTAGTCTGAAGTCAGTTTCAGAACTCAGACTTATGGGGAATCACACCAGAGTCCAAGCCCAGTTGGAACAAGTCATCTTTTCCAACCACCACACAAATGACCACAATTAAAACCAAAAAACTCCCACATGGCACTGAACTTCTTCCATATAGACATTCATCATAACCTTTGGCTGGGGTATTCCATGAGGGGCACAGCCCAAGACAGTGTCCAAAATGAGCTCCCATGCACCTCATTTGACAAACTTCAGGGTGGCCTGGACATACTTCCTGTGAACCAGGAGTGGTCAAATAGGCCTGCCCTTAATACTGATCTGCTTCTCAAATTTGAGGCCTTCTGACTGTGGGGTTTAGATTCTTTATGTGAATTGGAGTCATGAGAAAACCCCAGCAGCTCTGCAGGGCTTTGAATAACACATTTGACACATAGGATCCCTATTCTCACTTGATGGAGGTCAGGAACCTAACAGAGGAAAGCAAGAGACTTCATCCACAATGACCGATATTTTTACCATTTTGGTTTTAGATACACACGTGGGAACTTTCTTTAGATCCATCAGGTGCTGATAATCTAAGCCATAGCCTGACAGAGGGTCAAGAGGCTTATTCAGACACATCCCTTTCCAAAGCAATTAAGCAAAGAACCACAGGTGATGCCCATTCATTTCCAATTGAAAATGGTTTTCTTCAGGTTTCACAAAGGGGTGGCCTGAGGCAAAGACCTTCCTAACATTCAGGGCAATAGAACAATAGGTAAGCAAAAGGTCCAAAGTAGGGTTTCTCCTCTGAGACTTTCCTGGTCACACTGATATCTGCGTTTTCTGTGATGCTCGCCATTCCATTCTGCTATCCATTACATGGCCATGTCAAAGAGCTTGGAGGTGGTACATATATTGGACACAAAACCATAAGCCTATTCTGAATAGTGGCCAGAATGCGGGAAGAAAACCAAAACTTAGGAAGATAGTAGGGGTTGCTCATCTATAGGGCAAGCTGCAATCCATTCACAAATTGGGTAGGATGAATGCTGGGAAGCTTTCTACTAGATAGGACATATCCATTGTTGCATTCTCTTTCACATGTCTACAACCACGGACAGTGTTGGATACATTTACATAGAAACACTCGCCTTGTCAAATGACTTTCTAGAAACAGTCCACTCCAAACCAAACAAACCACCTTTCCTACCTATTCTCAAAACATGAGATAAAACCACAAACCCACACCCACACACACAAAGGCAACTACTTCCCCAAGTAGGTCTCTGAGGATCCAGAGTGTCTTCTGACTGGTGGGCCATTCTATGTTTCAATGAAATGGCCTGTCCTGTCTCAGATCTGGTCTCCTTGGCCATCTCTGTGAAGTTGTGAGGATCCAGTAGTGAACCACTTCCTGCTTTCTCAGGATAGGCCCCCTCTTCATAGCTCTCTTGGCATTTGGCCTTCCTCACATCTGTAGGTACCAAGAAAGATTGACGCTGTCCTTGGTAAATCAAAACAAGTGAGCCCACTGGGACTGGGACTTGGAATGGCTCTGGGTGCCTGGTTTCCTGGATTCCAAGTTCAGAGAGTTTCCTCACCAAAGAAGTGGGGTAGGTCACTTCTTTATGGAACTGAATGAGGTCACTGCCTTGACAACCACTTTGTCTTAACAGTTGCTTCCAAGGGTCCCATGAGATGGAGGCTGCCCCTACTTTCTCTGACACTTTCACAAGTTAGAATGGTATATCAAACATAGGCTCCTGGGAGCAGCTCTCCACACAGGCCTGGTTTTGACCATCCTCTCTACATTAAGAAGAGAGAGGCTGATTCAGACACATCCTTTCATCCTGACATCTTTGTTTGCCATGGAAGATAACTTTTGCTCTCTCAGGTCCTTCATAGCTGCCTACGTCTTCTCCAGGGATCATTTCTGCTTGGACATTTGAGATTTTCAGCAGGTGGTAGATACCCTACATTGCTGTATTGTAAGATAAACTCTGTCCCTGCTCATCTGTAAAATTAGATTGAGTGAACAGTGTATTGTTAGGGTTAATAACATGTTCCATTTGTGTTAGGAATCATTCTGTGGGATGAATAATGGTATTTGGAACCTGGTATATTTATAAGAGTATGTAGTCGAAATATAAATATGAAAACAGAAGTCTAGGTAAGATTTGAATCCCAGAAGGGCATTGGGCCCTTGATTTAAATACTTAGCTTTGAATTAAGTCCTGCACAGTTGTTTCAGATCAATTGGTATACAATGGCATAGGACCATGTACCTTGAATGATTGAATGTTGAAGAGAACATCCATTCAAAAAGGGATAGTAGGTAGGATTAGGAAGATAGTCATTAGGTTTAGAATCAAGAGTGAGTATAGGATTTGGACTAAAATTTCTTTAGCAATAGGGTTTCAGGTAGAGAATGAATGTAAATGTCAGCACATGTGAAGAGTCAGTCACAGTGATGAACTGGGGAAAATATGTAGGAAAGCAGATATCAATAGAGACATTAGGAAATCAGGCAAAGTATAAAGTGAGTGATAGGATTAGATATTTTCAACAGGGTTGAGGTTGAATATTTAATCTTCAGGAGAAACAAATATTTAGTCACCAATAGGATTGACATTTGAGAGCATTAGTCAACCTGGACATGGATGTTTTTAGAAATACATGCTCACTTTCCATTTAGACTTTGGTACAATTATGTGTACACGGTGTCTATGAATATAGAGATAATGAATGAATAGATCATAATGTGAATATATAATATAACTGGTTTCAACTTTCAATAATGGACTGAATTGATATCTGAAAATATACAGGAAATCTTATATTGATATACAATAATTCATTCCATCCAGTTATACTTCTAATGGTAATATTAGGGTAATGAGTTTTCATGAAGAGTGTGTGAGTTTTGCTTCAAAAGTGATTATGTAAATCGAAAATAATGTGTTTGGAAAGAAATCTCATTAAAAGCCCAGTCACGAAACCTGGAGGTCTACATGTGTTTTGAAGCAGGAATTGATTGAAAATGAAACAAATTCCTATAAATTTGTGAACTTGTGGATGAAATATATATCCTATGATGTGCAAAAACTGAATAAAATAGTAATGTACCAGTGTTGAATAAAAATAAACGTCAGAATACACATCATGTCCCATAGAAATCTACTTGCATTGAAGCTAAACTGGGTCAGTTACTGTAGAATTATTAGGATTTCTATGCACCATTCACTGAAGTTAATTTTCAGTACTAGAAAACAAATATGTATTTCAGGTGGATGAATCTTTCTGAGAATAATCTTGTGAAAAGTTGATTATTAATCCACATACATGAACATGAATGAATTTAGGGAGTGTATAATAAGACAAATATATTTCATATTTTTAATAATCTGTAGAGTGTATATATATATATATATATATATATATATATATATATATACACACACAAAACACACACAGACATTAAAAAGTAGCAATTTATATGCCAATTGAAATTCACTATGAAATATATATTATCCACAGATCCAAAAATATTCATTTTACTGAACATGGATTTATGTATAATGTTTTGCAACTAGGAAGGTAACCCATATGTTGACTTTTCAGTTCCAAAATCGTTTAGGAGGAGGGATCTCTTCTCACAATTTTTATCTGCCAATTCAGCCAAACTCACAAGAATGTACGTGTGATACCATGTAGGATTCTATATGTGCATATAAAAATACATGTTCTGAATAGGCTACAGAGAAATGGAGACAGGAATTCACATATTTGTTAACTTTAAAAACACATTGAGAGGGTGAGGGGCAGAGCCACCGCCCATGCCTCCAAGGCAGATGGACCTCTGACCCACTCATAGAACAGGCCCAGCACCCGCAGAGTGGCAGAGCCACCGCCCACACCTGTAAGGTCGGCGGACCTGCTACTGACCTTCAGAACAAGCCCAGTGGCCTGCCGGGTTGGTAGGCACATTGCCCCTATTGTAGGAGGGGCAGACCCTCAACTGCACCTGCAAGGGAGACTTTGCAAGGATACAAGAGCAATATAAATATATGGGGGAATTTTCAATAACACAACAGTTTCAACAAGCAGAAAGAAATGCGAACAGTATGAAAAGACAAGGAAAGACAGGACCACAAGCAATGCAGCTCAACTCAAGGTTAGAAGAGGTTATATCTGCAGCATATGGAATGTCTTGAGTGGTCAACAGGTCACATGAAGCCAGGCCCATTGGGGTACACAGTATGAGGTCCATGTGTGTTTTGACTGTCAACTATGGCTGCCAAGTCTTTCAGAATAAAATCATGTGATATCCTGGCTGGATTCCCAGCACTCTGGGGAAAGTCACCCTGGGGCTAGCTCTCAGTTTCCAAGGGCGACTCTCAGGCATGGCCTCCTAAAATCCTAACAAAATTCATGGCAATACTTCTCTGAGATCAGAATCAGAAATCAGTTTCAAAGGGGAATCACACCAGAGTTCAAGCCCAGGTGGACCCAGTCATCTCTTCCAACCACCACCCAAATGAACACAATTAAATCCAAAACACTCCCACATGTCACTCATCTTCTTCCATATACACACTCATCATTACCTCTGGCTGGAGGTGTCCATGAGGGGCCCAGCCGAAGACAGTGTGCAAAATAACCTCCCTTGCCCCTCATTGGCCTAAAGTCAGGGTGGCCTGGACACTCTTCCTGTGAACCAGGATGGATCAAATAGGCCTGCATTTAATATTGCTCCACTTCTCCAATTTGAGGCCTTCTGACTCTGGGGTTTAGAGTCTTTATATGAATTGGCATCATGACAATATCCAAGCACCTATGGGCCAGGCTCTGCAGGGATTAGAAGAACTCATTTGATGCAAAGGATCCCTATTCTCACTTGATAGAAGTCAAGAACCTTACAGAGGAAGGTGAGAGACTTCATCAACAATAACTGCTCTTTTGGCCATTATGGTTTAGGATGCACACATGGGATCTTTCTTTAGATCAATCAGGTGGTGGGAATATAAGCCAAAGCCTCACACAGGGCCAAGAGGCTGATTCAGACCCATCCCTTACCAAAGCAATTAAGCAAAGAGCCACAGGTGATGCCCATTCATTTCCATTTGAAAACTGTTTTCTTCAGGCTTCACAAAGTTTGGCCTGAGGCAAAGACCTACCTGACTTTCAGGACAACAGCAGGCCCAAAGCTGGGTTTCTCAATTGAGACTTTACTGGTCACACTGATATCTGAGTTTTCTGAGATACTCCCAATTAAATTCAGCTATCCAGTACATGGCCATGTCACAGAGCTTGAAGGTGGTACATATCTTGGACACAAAACCATGAGCCTATTCTGGAGAGTGGCCAGAATTCATGAAGAAAACAGGAACTTAAGAAGATAGCAGGTTTGGCCCAACCATAAGGCAAGCCACAGTCCATTATCAACTGGGCATGATGAATGCTGGGAAGCTTTCTACTAGACAGGAGACATCCATTGATGCATTCTCTTTTCTAATGTCTACAACCACGGACACAGTGAGATACACAGACATAGAAACACTCGTCTTGTCAAACGACTTACTAGACACAGTCCACTCCAAACCAAACAAACTGCCTTACCTACCTATTCTCAGAACATGAGGCAAAACCTCAAACTCACACCCACACCCACAAAGGCACCTCCTTACCCCAAGTAGAACTGTAACTATCCGGAGAGGTCTCTGACTGGTGGGCCATACTATGTTCCCACAAAATTGCCTGTCTTGTCTCAGATCTGGTCTCCTTAGACAATTTGATGAAGTTGTCATGAGCCAGCAGTGAGACACTACCTGATTTCTCAAGAAAGGCCCCTCTTGAGTGCTCTCCTGGCATGTAGTCATCCTGACATCAGTAGGTACCAAGAAAGACTGACTCTGTCTGTGGTAAATCCAAACAAGTGAGCCCACTTGGACTGGGACTGCGTCTGGCTGTGGGTGCCTGGTTTCTTGGATTCAAAGTTCAGAGAGTTCCATCACCAAGGAAATGAGGTAGGACACTTCCTTCAGGAACTGAATGAGGTCACTGCCTTGGCAACAACTTGGTTCTAACTGTTGCTTCCAAGGGTCCCATGAACTGGAGGCTCCCCCTACTACCTGTGACACTTTCACAAGTTAGAATGGTATATCAACGATAAGCACCCGGGAACAGCTCTCCACACAGGCCTGGTTTTGTCCATCTTGTCTACATTAAGAAGAGAGAGGCTGATTCAGACGCATCCCTTCTTCCTGACCAGGTTGTTTACCATGGAAGTTGACTTTTGCTCTCTCAGGTCCTTCATAGCGGCCTACATCTTTTCCAAGGATCATATCTGCATGGACATTTGTGGTTCTCAGCAGGTGATAGATCCCCCACATTCCTGTATTCTAATACCAACTCTGTGCCTGCTCCTCTGTAAAGTTAGATTAAGGAAACAGTTTATGGTTAGGGTAAATAAGAGGTTTGATTTTGGTTAAGAAACAATCTGTGGGATGAATAATGATATGGGAACTTGTGATATTTATAAGAATATAGAAGGGAAATATATGTATGAAAACAGAAATCTAGGTAAGATTTGAAGCCCAGAAGGGCATTCGGCCCTTGATTGGGATACTTAGCTTTGATTTACGTTCTGTACAGATATCTCAGATAAATCGATATACAATGACATAGGACATTGTACCTTGGATGATTGAATGTAGAAGACAACATCCAGTAAAAAAGGGATAGTCAGTAGGATTAGGAAGAGTGTCAGTAGGTTTAGGAAGAAGAATGAGTATAGAATTTGGAACAAAAGTTCTTTAGTCATAGGATTTCGCTAAGAGATTGAATGTAAGTATCAGCACATGTGAAGAGTCTGTCACAATGATGAACTGGGAAAAATATGTAGGAAAGCAGATATCAATAGAGACTTTACGAAATCAGGCAAAGTATAAAGTGAGTGATAGGATTAGACATTTTCAACAGGGTTGAGTTTGAATATATAATCTTAAAAAGAAACAAATATGTGGTCACAAATAGGATTGAAATTTGAGAGCATTAGACAACCTGGACATGGATGTTTTTATTAAACCATGTTCACTTTCCATTTAGGGTTTTGTACAATCAAAAGTGTGTAGTTTGCATTTTGTGTCCAGAATATTACTGTAATAGAATGTATATGTAGATCAGGTGATATAACTATATCTTCCAGCATTTCTGAGAGCAATATTTTGAAGATGTATAAATTATTACTGGTGGTACAAAGAGGTGTACCCTCTGTCTATAAATATTGAGATAATGCATGAATAGTCAATTCTGTGAATAAATAATATAACTAGTTCCACTTTTAATAATGGATTGAATTGATATCTGAAAATATCTTAAAAATCTTATAATGATATACAATCATTCATTCCAACCACTTATACTTCTAATGTAATGTTAGGGTTATGGATTATCATGAAGGGTGTGTGAGTTTTGCTTCAAAAGTGATTATGGAATTCGAAAATAATGTGTTTAGAAAGAAGTCTCATGAAAAAACCAGTCAAGAAACATGGAGGAATACATTTGTTCTGAATCAGGAAGTGATGGAAAGTGAAACAAATGCCTATAAATTTGCGAACTTGTGGATGAAATATATATCCTAAGATGTGCATAAAGTGAAGAAATAATAATGTACCAGTGTTGAATAAAAATGAATGCCAAAATACACTTCACGTCCCATTGGAATCTACTTGCATTGATGTTCAACTGAGAAAGTTACTGTAGAAATATTAGGATTTGTAAGCACCAGTCTCTGAAGATAGTTGTCAGTACTAAGAAACAAATATGCAGTTCATGTGGATGAATATTTCTGAGAATAATCTTGTGAAAGTTTATTATAAATCCACATAGGGGAATATAATGAATTTTAGGAGTGAACAATAAGACACATATATTTCATATTTTGAAAAATCTGGAGACTGTATATATATATATATATATATATATATATATATATATATATATATATATATATATATATATATACAAACACACACAGAGACATTATAAAGCAGCAATATTATGCCAATCGAAATTCACCATGAAATATATATCATCCACTGATCCAAAAATATTCATTTTACTGAATATGGATTTATGTATAATGTTGTTCAACTAGGAAGCTCACCCATAGGTTGAATTTAAAGTTCCAAAAGCGTTTAGGAGGAGTGATCTCTTCTCACAATTTGTATCTGCCAAGTAAGCCACCTCACATGAATGTAAGTGTGGTACCAGGTATGATTCTATATGTGCATATAAAAATACATTTGCTGAATAGGCTACAAAGAAAGGGAGACAGGAATTCATATATGTGTTAACTTTAAAAACACACGGAGAACTATTTCAACAAAAAAATTGACTAGATTTATAACTCCTACCCTATATAATGCAAAAGGCAATCCAACTATACACCATGCCTCCTCTGAACTGCTTGTATTTAATTCTGTTTGGGTTATTTTTTTCCATCATATTAGGATTAGTAGTCAGAGTCTAGTAGGCTATCGGTTAGTGTCAGGGATTCAGTATTTCGAATGGAAAATTGGTAAATGAATCAAATGTGTATGTAAATATGTGCTACACAAAAAACCTTTCCACGCTCCTTGAGAACATTACCTTCGCCTCAAGTAAGACACACTTAGAGGAGAAGAGTGAGAAAATCTGTGAATACATATCTGGAATGGAATATGCTCAGGAGTACACTTTAGAAGAGGTAGAGGAGTTTCCAAAAGTAAGGGACAGGGTAAATACTCCACAAACATGGAGCTCTTTGGCCTAAAGACTTCTTGAGAAACTGCCTCTGTGATTGAGCACTTGAAATATATGTAGTTGTCAGGATCTTTAGCTTCCTTTGTAGTTACATCATCAAAGCTGGGTCTGCATCTACGTGACCTGGACGACATGGTTTATTATTTTCCAATGAACATGAGGCAGCAGTGCTGAATTTTCTCTTTGTAGGTAAACTGTGGCCACTGGGGGCTAATTTTCTCCCCGTGTGGACTGTGAAGCCATATGGTCGTCCACCACTTTTCATGGTGTTTTTTGCTGCTGCACTGGAGTTTTGTATTTGCTTCATGAAATAAAAGGAGTTCAACTGGGATACAGTGCTGGAGGGAGTTCTGTCACGTGTAGTGGGTCAGGGTCTGCAGGAGAATGCACCAAGCAGGCTTCTATCCCACATAGCTTGCCCCCTTGACCATAGCAACCTGATTCTGAACATTGCCCTGAAACATCTCCATATAACAAGATGCCTTTACATATAAGGGTCTGCTGACTGCACCATGTCAGTAACATGCCTTTTGGAAGCCAATGGCAGATCCACATGGGCCCACCACAGACGTTTTATCACACACCTGCCCACCATTGCTCTAGACCCACTACTCAGGCTCCAACTTACTGGCATCTCTTTTCTAGACCATTTTCATGAAACCCAGTCAATCAAGGCACTGTCTGGCATACTCATGATCAGCAACAGGACAACCAAAGTTTCTCCAGTGCTACCTGGTCATGAGAATTTCAAACATTTCATGGTATTTATCTAGCTATTTTTCAAGTATGAAGTTGGAGTCATTGTGGGCTTCAGTTCATTCAGAAACCATTAAATGATTAGGAGGCTCATTTCAATAAACGCTCTGGAGAACTCTCACAGGTAAGTCTCCCCAAAGAGTGGCCAAAAGGTCACATGAAGCCAGGCCCATTGAGGTCTACAATGTGAGGTCCATGTGTGTTTAGACTCTCAACTATTTCTGCCAAGTTTTTCAGAATAAAATCATGTGATATGCTGGCAGATATTCCCAGTGCTCTGTGGAAAGCCAACCTGGGCATAGATCTCAGATTTCAAGGGCGACTCTCATGTGTGGCCTCCTAATATCCCAACACAATTCATGGCCATGCTTCTCTGAGGTCAGTTCCAGAACGCACTCTCTAAGGGGAATCACACCAGAGTTTAAGCCCAGGTGGACCCAGTCATCTCTTCCAACTGCCACAAAAATGACCACAATTAAAACTAAAACACTCCCACATGACCCTAATCCTCTTGCATATATACACTCATCATCACCTCTGGCTGGAGGTTTCCTTGAGTGGTGCAGCTCAAGACAGTGTCCAAAATAAGCTCCCTTGCCCCTCATTTGCCTAATGTCAGGGTGGCCTGGACACCCTTCCTGTGAACCAGGAGTGATCAAATAGGCCTGCCATTAATACTGCTCTGCTTCTACAATATGGGGCCTACTAACTGTCGGGTATATATTCTTAATGTGATTTGGAGTCATGATAAAACTCAAGCACCTCTGCATGGCTTTGAATATCTTATTTGACCCAAAGGATCCCTATTCTCACTTGATGGAAGTCAGGAACCTTACAAAGGAAGGCGAGAGACTTCATCCAAAATGAGTGCTCTTTTGGCAATTTTAATTTTAGATGCACACATGGGAACTTTTCTAGATCCATCAGGTGCTGAGAATCTAAGCCACATCCTCAAACAGGGCCAGAGGCTGATTGAGACACATCTGTTTCCAATGCAATTAAGCAATTAGCAACAGGTGATGGCCATTCAATTCCATTTGAAAACTGTTTTCTTCAGGCATCACAAATGGGTGGCCTGAGGCCAAGACATTCCTGACATTTGGGCAACAGAATAATAGGTAAGAAAAAGGCCAAAAGCAGGGTTTCTCCACTGAGATTTTACTTGTCACACTGATATCTGTGTTTTGTGAGATGTTCGCCATTCCCTTCAGCTATGCAGTACATGGCCATGTCACAGAGCTTGGATGTGGTACATATCATAGACACAAAACCATAAGCCTATTCTGGAGAGTGGCCAGAATTCAGGAAGAAAACAGGAACTTAGGAAGATAGCAGGTGTTACCATTCAATAAGGCAACCCACAGTCCATTCATAAATTAGGCAGGATGAATGATGGGAAGCTTTCTACTAGACAGGACACATCCAATGATGCATTCTCTTTTTTAAAGTCTAAAACAATGGAAACAGTGGGAAACACAGACTTAGAAACACTCGCCTTGTCAAACGACTTACTAGAAACAGTTTACTCCAAACCAAACAAACCGCCTTTCCTACCTATTCTCAGAACATCAGACAAAACCACAAAAACACACCCAAACCCACAAAGGCACCTCCTTCTCCCAAGTAGGTCTGTGACTTTCCGGACTGTCCTCTGACTGGTGGGCCATATTATGTTCCTACATCTTGGCCTGTCCTGTCTCAGATCTGGTCTCCTTGGCCAATTCTGTGAAGTTGTCAGGAGCCAGCGGTGAGCCACTACCTACTTTCTCAGGAATGGCCTCTCTTCAGAGCTTTCCTGGCATTTGGCCATCCTCACATCAGTAGGTAATAAGAAAAACAGATTCTGTCCTTGGTAAATCCAAACAAGGGAGACCACTGGGTTGGGAGTGGGACTGCCTTTGTGTGCCTGGCTTCCTAAATCCCAAGTTCAGAGAGTTCCATTACCAAGGAAGTGAGGTAGGTCACTTCCTTCAGGAACTGAATGAGGTCACTGCCTTTTCAATGACTTTGTCCTAAGAGTTGCTTCAAAGGGTATCATTAGATGGAGGCTGCCTCTACTTCCTGTGACACTTTCACAAGTTAGAATGGTATATCAACATTAGGAACCCAGGAACAGCTCTCCACAAATGTCTGGTTTGGTCCATCTTCTCTACAATAAGAAGAGAGAGGCTGATTCAGACACAACCCTTGATCCTGACAGGGATGTTTGCTATTGAAGATGACTTTTGCTCTTTCAGGTCCTTCATAGCTGCCTACATCTTCTCCAGATATAATTTCTGAACGGATCTTTGAGGTTCTCAGCAGGTGGAAGATCCCCTACTTTCCTGTATTATAAGACCAACTCTGTCCCTGAGCTTCAGTAAAGTTAGATTGAGGGAACAGTGTAGGGTTAGAGTTAATAACATGATAGATTTGGGTTAGGAATCATTCTGCTGGATGAATAATGGTATTGGGAACCTGCGATATTTATAAGAATATAGAGGTGAAATATATGTATGAAAACAGAAATCTATTTAAGATTTGAAGCCCAGAAGGGCATTGGGCCATTGATTGTGATACTTAGCATTGAATTATGTTCCTCATAGATGTCTCAGATAAATCGATATACAATGGCATAGGACCTTGTACCTTGATTGATTGAATGTAGAAGATAACATCCAGTCAAAAACGATAGTCTACAGGATTAGGATGATAGTCGGTAGGATTAGGAAGAAGAGTGAGTTTAGGATTTGGACCAAAAGTTCTTTAGCAATAGGGTTTCGGGTAGAGAATGAAGGTAAATGTCAACACATGTGAAGAGTCAGTCGAATTATGACCTGGGAAAAATATATAGGAAAGCAGATATCAATAGCGACATTACAAAATCAGGCAAAGTATAAAGTGATTGATAGGATTATTCATTTTCAACCGGGTTGAGTTTCAATATATAATCTTAGGAAGAAACAAATATGTAGTCACCAATAGCATTGACATTTGAGAGCATTAGGCAACCTGGAAATGGATGTTTTTATCAATCCATATTCACTTTCCATTTAGGCTTTGGTACAATCATAAGTGTGACCTTTGCACATTTTGTCCAGAATATTACTGTGATAAAATATATATGTAGATCAGGTGACATGAGTATTTCTTCCAACACTTCTGGGAGCAATATTTTGAAGATGAATAAATTAGTGGGAGTACAAATAGGTGGACCATGTGTATATGAATATAGAGATAATGCATGAATAGAACATACTGTGAATAAATAATATAACTGGTTCCAACTTTAAATAACGGTTTGAATTGATATCTGAAAATAAACAGGAAATCTTATATTGATATACAAACATTCATTCCAAGGAGATATTCATCTAATGGTAATATTTGAGTTATGGTTTATCATGAAGAGTGTGTGTGTTTTGCTTCAATACCGATTATGGAAATCAAAATAAGGTGTTTGAAACAAAATCTCATGAAAAGACCAGTCAAGAATCATGAAGGAATACATGTGTTCTGAATCAGGAAGTGATTGAAAGTGAAACAAATGCCTATAAATTTGTGAACTTGTGGATGAAATATATATCCTCTCATGTGCAATCCTGAAGAAATAGTAATGCACCAGTGTTGAATAAAAATGAACATCAAAAGACACATCATGTCCCATAGGAATCTACTTGCATTGATGTTAATCTGGGTCAGGTACTGTAGCATTATTAGGATTTGTATGCACCATTCACTGAAGTTAGTTTTCAGTACTAGGAAGATAATATAAATTTCAGGTGGATGAATATTTCTGAGAATAATCTAGTGAAAAGTTGATTATAAATCCACATAAATGAATATGAATGAATTTAGGGAGTGTATACAAGACACATATATAAAATATTTTGAGAAATTTGGAGAATATATATATATATATATATATATATATATATATATATATATATATATATATATATACAAAACGCAAACACAGGCATTGAAAAGTAGCAATATATGTGCCAAACGAAATTCATCATGAAATATATATCGTCCACAGATGCAAAAATATTTATTTAACTCAACATGGATATGAATAATACTGTATTACTAGGAAGTTAAAACATTGGTTGAATTTTCAGTTCCAACAGCGTTTAGGAGGAGTTTTCTCTTCTCACAATTTGTATCTGCCAAGTCAGCCATCTCACAATAGTATACGTGTGATGCCAGGTAGGATTCTATATGTGCATATAAAAATACATGTGCTGAATAGGCTACAGAGAAAGGGAGACAGGAATTCACATATTTGTTAACTTTAAAAACACATGGAGATCTATTTCAATTAAAAATTAAGTACATTTATAACACCTACCCTTTATCATGCAAAAGGCAAGTTCAACTATACACCATGCCCCCTCTGAACTGCTTGTATTTCTATTCAGCTTGGTTTATTTTTCTCCATCATATTAGGATTAGTAGTCAGAATCTAGTAGGTTTTGGGTTAGTATCAGGAATTCAGTATTTCTAATGGAAAATAAAAAAATGTATCCAATGTTTATGGAAATATGTTCCACACAAAAATCTTCCCACTCTCATTCAGAGCCATGCATTGACATTACCTTCACCCCAAGAAAGACACAATTAGAGGAGAAGAGATAGAAAATCTGTGAATACATATCTGGAATGGAATATGCTCAGGAGTTCAAAACCTTGGAGTTGGTAGATGAGTTTCCAAAAGTAAGGGACAGTGTAAACACTCCACAAACATGGAGCTCTGCTGGCCTAAAGACTTCTGCAGAAAATGCCTCTGAGGTTGGGCACTTGAAATATACGTTGTTTTCAGGAGCTTTAGTTTCCTTTGTAGTGAGACCATCAAAGCTAGATCTGCATCTACGTGACCTGGAGGACATGGTTTCTTATTTACCAATGAACATGAGGCAGCAGTGTTGAATTCTCTCTTCGTTGGTAAACTGTGGCAGCTGGGGCCTAAGTGTCTCCCCATTTGGACTGTGAAGCCTCTTGGTCATCCTATACTTTTCGTGGTGTTTCTTGTTGTTGCACTAGGAGTTTGGTATTTGCTCCATGAAATAAAAGGAGTTGAACTGGGACAAAGTGCTGGAGGGAGTTCTGTCACGTGTTGTGGGTCAGGGTCTGCAGGAGAATGCACTAACCAGGCTTATATCCCACAATGCTTTGCCCCTTGACCATAGCAAACTTATTCTGAACATTGCCCTGAAACCTCTCCATATAACAAGATGCCTTTTCATACAAGCGTCTGCTACCTGCACCATGTCACTCACAAGCAATTTGGTAGGCAATGGCAGATTCACATAGCCACAACACAGATGTTTTATCACACACCTGCACACCACTACTCTAGGGCCACTACTCAGCAGGCTCCAACTTACTGGCATCTCTGTGCTACATAATTTTCACCAAACCCAGTCAATCAAGACACTGTCTGGTATGCTCATGATCAGCAACAGGACATCCGAAGTTTCTCCAGTGCCAACTGGTCATGGGAATTTAAAAAATTTATGATATTTATGTATCCACTTTTCAAGGTTGAAGTTGGAGGCACTGTGGGTTTCAATTCATTCAGGAAACATGAAATGCTGAGTAAGCTCATTTCAATGAAAGATCTGAAGAACTCTCACAGGCAAGGCTTCCCAAAGAGTGGCCAAAAGGTCACAAGAAGCCAGGCCTATTGAGTTCTACAATGTGAGGTGTATGTGTGTTTTGACTCTAAACTATGGCTGCCAAGTCTTTCAGAATAAAATCATGTGATATGCTGGCTGAGATTTCAGGGGTGCTCTGTGGAAAGCCATCCTGGGCCTATATCTCAGTTTCCAAGGGCGACTCTCATGCGTGGTCTCCTAAAATTGCAACAAAATTCATGGCAGTACTTCTCTGAGGTCAGTTCCAGAACTCAGTCTCTAAGGGGAATCACACCAGAGTTCAAGCCTATGTTGACCCACACATCTCTTCCAACACCCACACAAATGACCACATTTAAAACCAAAACACTCCAACATGACCCTCATCTTATTCCATCTAGACACTCATTTTTATCTCTGGCTGGAGTTTTCCATGAAGGACGCAGGCCAAGGCAGTGTCCAAAATAAGCTCCCTTGCCCCTCATTTGCCTAAAGTCAGGGTGCCCTGGACATCCTTCTTGTAATCCAGGAGTGAACAAAAGACCTGCTGTTAATACTGCTCTGCTTCTCCAAATTGAGGACTACTGACTCTGGGGTTTAGCTTTTTTATGTGAATTGGAGTCATGAGAAAACCCAAGCACCTATGGGCTAGCCTCTGCAGGGATTTGAAGAACTAATTTGAAACAAAGGATCCCTATTCTCACTTGATGGAGGTCAGGAGCCTTACAGAGGAAGGCGAAAGACTTCATCCACAATGACTACTCTTTTGCCCATTTTGGTTTTGGATGCACACATGGGATCTTTCTTTAGATATATCAGGTGCTGAGAATCTAAGCCACAGCCTCACACAGCGCCAAGAGGCTGATTCAGACACATCCCTTTCCAATGCAATTAAGCAAAGAGCCACAGGTGAGGCCCATTAATTTCTATTTAAAAAATGTTTTCTTCAGGCTTCACAAAGCTGTGGTCTGAGGCAAAGACTTTGCTGACATACATGGGAAGAGAACAAAAGGTAAGAAAAAGGCCCAAAGCAGGGTTTCTCCACTGAAACTTACTGGTCACACTGATATCTGAGTTTTCTGAGATGCTCGCCATTCCTTCAGCTATCCAGTACATGGCCATGTCACAGAGCTTGGACGTAGTACATATCTTGGACACACAACCATGAGCCTATTCTGGAGAGTGGCCAGTATTCAGGAAGAAAACAGCAACTTAGGAATATAGCAGGTGTTGCCCATTGATAAGGCAAGCTGCATTGCATTCATAAATTTGGCAGGATGAATGCTGGAACGCTTTCTACTAGACAGGACACATCCATTGATGCATTCTCTTTTCTAATGTCTACAACCACGGACACATTGGGATACACAGAAATAGAAACAGTCACCTTGTCAAATCACTTATTAGAAACAGTTCACTCCAAACCACACAAACCACCTTTCCTACCTATTCTCAGAACATGAGACAAAACCACAAACACACACCCACACCCACAAAGGCACCTCTTTTCCCCAAGTAGGTTTCTGACTATCCGGTGTGTCCTCTGACTGGTGGGCCATACAATGTTTTCCCAAAATGGCCTGTCCTTTCTCAGATCTGGTCTCCTTGGTGAACTCCATGAAGTTGTCAGGAGCCAACAGTGAGCCAATACATGCTTTCTCAGGAAAGGCCACTCTTCAGAGCTTTCCTGGCATTTGGCCATGCACACATCAGTAGGTAATAAGAAAGACTGACTCTGTCCTTGGTAAATCCAAAGAAGTGAGAACACAGGGACAGGGACTGGGACTGGATTTGGGTGCCTGGCTTCCTGAATCCCAAGTTCAGAGATTTTCATCACCAAGGATGTGAGGTGAGGTCACTTCCATCAGGAACTGAATGAGGTCACTGCCTTGGCAACCATGTTGTCCTAACAGTTGCTTCCAAGGGTACCATGAAATGGAGGCTACCCCTACTTCCTGTGACACTTTCACAAGTTAGAATGGTATATCAACCATAGGCAACTGGAAACAGCTCTCCACACAGGCCGGGTTTGGTCCTTCTTCTCTACATTAAGAAGAGAGTGGCTGATTCAGACACATCCCTTCATCCTGACCAGGTTGTTTGCAATGGAAGATGACTTTTGCTCTCTCAGTTCCTTCATAGTTACCCAGTTAGCCACTACTTCTTCAGGGATCATTTTTGCATGGACCTTTGAGTTTCTCGGCAGTTAGAACATCCCCTACATTCCTGTATTGTAAGACCAACTCTGTCTCTGCTCTTCTGTAAATTTAGATTGTGGGAACAGTGTATGGTTACGGTTAATAACAGGTTTGATTTGGATTAGGAATCATTCTGCTGGATGTATAATTGTATTGGGAACCTGCAATATTTACAAGAATATATAGGTAAAATATAAGTATGAAAAGAGAAATCGAGGTAAGATTTGAAGCCCAGAAGGGCATTGGGCCCTTGATTGTGATACTTAGCTTTGTTTTATTTTCTGCACTGATGTCTCAGATAAATCGATATACAATTGCATAGGACCTTGTACCTTGGATGATTGATTGTCAAAAAGAACTTTCAGTTAAAAAGGGATAGTCGGTAGGATTAGAAAGATAGTCGGTAGGTTTAGAAAGGAGAGTGAGTATAGTATTTGGACCAAAAGTTATTTAGCTATAGGGTTTTTTGTATAGAGTGAATGTAAATGTCCACACATGTGAAGAGTCAGTCACAATGATGAACTGTTGAAAATATGTAGGAAATATATCAGATATCAATAGAGACATTAGGAAATCTGGTAAAGTATATTCGGTAGTGAGTGTTTAACAAAATAGGTACTTGTCACTCCCTGTTATCCTGTATGCTTAATAAAACACTGTTGAAATCTTGAGAACTGTTTCCTAATCTTGTTTCCCGAATGTGCTGACCCCAACTGCCAAACTGCAGAATGTACTCCCTCGCTCGTTTGCACGCAAACATCTCACTCACCCGGACCCATCAATAAACTTCCCTCCCTGCCCTCTCCAATTAAAATATATAAGCTCTGCTTAAGCTGTTCTCAGGGCTCTCTGCTCTATTCAAGTGAGCTCTGTGCCCCAGCATGCTGGACCCCCAATAAACCCTTTGCTTTTGCATGAGACAGTCTCTTGGTGGTCTCTTCCCGTGACGCTCACCCGACCTTTACATATGGATGTTCCACCGAGATCCGGCAGCGGCGGACGAGAGACCCCAACAGGCTTCTCTTGGGGTATGTAAGGTGCCTCTTTCTGGTTTCAGGTTTCAGGTTATGGCTTGGCAAAATGGCTGTCAATGAAGAGTGTGAGCTCTCTCCGATGGTGGCTGACAGACGTGTCACAGAGCCACAGGCCACGTACCTGGGGGACGCCGCTGAGGATTCTGGAATCGAGGAACAATAGTCTCTTCGAATCAGTGATATTTAGTTTCAGATTCGGTATTGCCAGCCCATCGGGTTTTGCCAGCTACTCAGTCCTGGTCTCAGTGTTGGACGTCCATTGCGTGTCTTTATTTTCTTGTCTTGTCTGTGTCGTGTGTCGTTGCTTTTACTGTTTGTGTATCTTTCATTATGGGACAGAGCACTTCAATGCCTCTGTCCCTGACCCTTGATCACTGGACCAAAGTACACTTAAGGGCTCAGAGTCTTTCTTTTTCAGTAAAACCCTGGACCTAGCAGACTCTCTGTGACTCAGAATGGCCCACCTTTAGATTCGGATGGCCCCTAGAAGGATCTTTCTACTTCCCACTAATTTAAAAAGTAAGAGATATTGTCTTTCAGCCAGGGAAACATAGCCATCCAGATCAACAGCCATATATCTTTACTTGGAAGGACCTCTGCAAATATCCTCCTCCATGAGTGAGGCCTTTCCTTGCCCCTGCCCCTGCTCCTACTCCTTCCCCCATGATCTCTCAAACCCTCTGCTCCTCCTCCTCCTCCACCCTGTGTTCTCCCTGAGTCAAAGATTTGACTCTACTGGACTCTCCTCCCCCTCCTTATCTCCTGCCCACATCCCCCAACTCCCAACACCCTCTAAGTGATTCCTCTGCTGCTGACTCAGCCTCTCCACCATTGGAGGAAGCTAAGCCAGCCCAGCGCCCGCCAGATAACTCCCCCGCTGCACACACAGCCCCTCCTCCGCTGGAGGAAACTGGTCCAGCTAAAGGAACTCGCCGGCGGTGAATATTTGAAAATGCTGGAACTCCCGTGATGCTCCCCCTCTATCCCTACGGGCCAGTGACTGTCGACGTCCTTGGGGGAAAAATGCAAGACTATCAATATTGGCCTTTCTCCTCTTCAGACCTATATAACTGGAAAAATAACAATCCCCCTTTTACCGAGGACCCCACCCGGCTATCAGGTGTGGTTGAGTCATTGATGTTTTCACACCAGCCTAATTGGGATGACTGCCAACAACACCTAGGGACTCTCTTCATGACAGAGGAACAAAAGAGAATCCTCCTGGAAGCTAGAAAAAAATATTCTCGGACCAGATGGGTGACCGACACAACTTCAGAAAATATTCAACACGGCTTTCCCTTGAACCAACCCAACTGGGCCCCCAACACCTTTGAAGGTAGGGAGCATTTGTCCACTTATCACCGGGTTCTAATTGCGGGTATTTTAGTGGCCGCTAGGTGACCAACAAATTTGGCCAAGGTAAGAGAGATTATTCAAGGGCCTGATGATTCCCCCTCTATGTGTCTAGAGAGAATTATGGAGGCATATAGGAGATATACTCCTTTCAATCCTCAGGCAGAGGATCAAAATGCATACGCATGATGGCCTTTATTGGGCAAGCTGCCCTGGATATTAAAAGAAAGTTACAATGCTTAGATGGATTACAAGATATGACTTTGAGAGATTTAGTCTGAGAAGCCAAGAAGGTATACTATAAGGTAGACACTGAGGAAGAGTAGGGAGCAGAGGGAGGATAAAAGAAAAAGACAGACTAAGGCATTGACTAAGGTCTTGGTCTCAAAAACAAATAGGCCAGAAATAAGAAACATGGAGACAGGAAGGAATACCTGGGCCCACACTACAGGCCACCCCTGGCCTCAGATCCATGTGCCTACTGTAAAGAAAATGGACTCTGGGTCAAAGAGGGCCCTAGAAAGAGACAGCCATGCCAGCCAGCCATTCTGACTCTGGAGGATGACTAAGAACGTCGGGGTTCAGATCTCCTCACAGAGGTCAGGGTAACTTTTGAAGTAGAGGGTACCCCAGTAAACTATGAAGTAGATACAGGGGCAATATACTCAGCCCTTAAGGCCCCATTGGGCTCTCTTTCAAATAAAAGGTCTCTAATTCAAGGGGCTAATTACAGTAAATATCGAGCTTGGACAACTAAGATGACCATGGACCAGGGGGAAAAAATATCCATCACTCCTTTTTAGTAATCCAAGAATGCCCTGCCCCATTGATGGGCAGAGATCTGCTCACCAAGCTCCGGGCCAAAATAACTTTTAACCCTGAAGGCCCCCAATTGGAATTTCTAAATCCTTCAGTAAAAACTCCTATAATCACGGCTCTAAATATGACAGTAGAAAATGTACATCAACTCACTCACCTTGGTTCAAAGAAATTGCATTCATTCCTGAAGGATCAAGAACAGAGTTTTCCACTAACCGACTCACAGCGAAAGAAAATAACTAAACAGGTTACAAAAGCCTTTCGGGTCCATCAATTGGTTAATGCTTACCCTTCCAAGCTTCCTGCAGGAAAGCACCTACGAGGAGCCAGACCAGGACAATTCTGGGAAGTGGACTTAACTAAAATTAAACCAGCAAGGGATGGACTGAAATATCTCCTAGTCTTTGTAGATACATTTTCAGGATGGATTGATGCCCTCCCCAGGAAAAAAAAAGAAAAAAGAAAAAAAAGAAACAACACAAATGGTGGTCAAATGATCCTGGAAGATATTTTTTCAAGAAACGGCCTCCCTAAAGTAATAGGGTCTGATAATGCACCGACGTTTGTGGCTCAGGTAAGTCAGGGGTTTGCCAGGACCCTGGGGATTAATTGGAAGTTACATTGTGCTTATAGACCACCGAGTTCAGGACAGGTAGAAAGAATGAATAGAACCATTAAAGAGACCATAACAAAATTAAGCTTAGAGACCGGCATAAAAGATTGGACTATGCTCCTGCCTTATGCACTGTTTAATGCAAGAAATACTCCCTCTGTTTCTTTGTGTAACCTCACCCCCTATGAAATTCTCTATGGTGCCTCTCCTCCAGGACGGGACCTAACCCCAACTCTAAGACCTAACGATCCCTTTCACACCCCCTTGCTTGAAAGACTTAAAGTTCTTAAAAGAACTCAGGGATACCTGCGAAAACAGATGGCCACTGCCTACCAAACTGGGGAAGAGGGAACTGCACATCGATATCAAGTAAGAGACTTCGTCTAGGTAACATGACATCAGGTGTCATCCTTGGAACCCCGCTGGAAAGAACCATAGCAGGTGCTACTTATAACACCTACAGCAGTAAAGGTAGACAGAATCTCTTCCTGTATCCATATCTCTCATCTCAAGCCTGCGGCCTGTCCAGACACTGACTGGAAACTGGAAAAGCCTGGTAACACTTTCAAATTGTGTATTCGAAATGTGGATAAGGCTATAGACTCTCCCCTTCACCACCAGTAGTACTAACCCTCATCAGCCCGTTCAGCAGCAATGGCTGATCACAATCCTACTGGAAAAGAAGTATGGTCTATCTTGCATACAGCCCATTTAGGGACCTGGTGGCCATCTCTCCCCCCAGATATTTGTCAGCTGGGTATAGGTCTTTCCTATTGGGATATCCCTGATGAAGAGGATCCCACTAAAATTCCATTAAATCCCTTCTACACAATAGATAATGGAAACAATCATTATGGATGTAGCGACACGTGAGCCAGATGCAGGTTGGCTTGCCTAGATTACTGTTTGCCCGGCGGTCTATCAAAGACACAAAACTCACGGCTGTGTTGGGGGATAGCCGACTTCTTCTGTAAGTCATGGGGATGTGAGCATACAGGAAGTGCCTGATGGAACCCAAACTCCTAATCAATTTCTGTACAAAGCATTGGCCATATTACCAATTAGATAACCAAAACCGATGGCCCACAGAGGGGTCTCTTGATCCTCAAATCTGCATGACCTTTTTAACTTCTGCAAATGATCAAAAAGGTGAAAGGTGATTCCCCTATGTGGAGGCCTTTTCCCTCCTTTGCTCACATCCTGAACTATGCTTCTCCAATAGATCCTCACACACAGCCTTCTGCTCCAGACCTGCAGCGGTCACTCCCACCTCAGCAACATGATTTCTCCCCTCCAATTTCTAGATCAAAAACCCAAACCTCCGCTGTTGAGAGCCACAGCCGAAGGGGCTCCAGCAAACTTTCAGACTGCCAGCTGATGATTGGCTCACAGCGGCCCCAGCAACACCTAGCTGATTGGCTCCTCTGTGGAGATGCTCATTGAGCTGTTTCCCTGCCCTTTCAGACCACGGAGGTGCTCATTGGGGGACTTTTTTGGCTCCGCCCATGTGACCCAGCCAATCGGCCTCAAGAGCAGGAGGATTGTGGGAGAAAGAGGTTGTTGGGTGTGTGGCTTGTGGGAAGCCGGTGGTGGCAGTTGGGCTCTGAGGGTTTTTTCCTGAGGAGCTGTTTTGTTTATCTTGTGTGGTTCTAAAAATAAAGTTAGTTTCTTTTGACAAGTGGCTCCTGAATTGTGCCCAGCCAGACTGCGGCATTTGGTGGCTCGCACGGGGAGCGACTGAGGGTAAGTAAACCGCTCGCCCCTGAGGGCAGGGTGAGAGGATGGGGAGCCATTTTAAGATTCCTCTTTTGTTTTGCTTCATTTTTGTTTTAAGTTGCCTGTCCCTGGAGATGAGTGAGACGGAAGAAAAACCGCTCACTTCTGAGGAAAAACTATTTACGTCTGAGGAACAGATAGGGAGAAAGGACGGATGCACATATAAGGAGGATAGAAAGGCTATAATGAATTTTTGTTGTTCCATTTTTATTTCATTCTGTCTCGGTTTTGTTTGGCGTCATCTTGTTGGGTTGTATTATAGTAGAAATACGGGATCAGAAATTAGTAAAAAACAAACTGAAAGAGTGTTAAGTAAATTGTTAGAGGAAGAAGGCATCCCAGTAAAATCAAGAGCAGTCAGGGCATACGTTGATACAATGCAAAAATGTAGCCCATGGCTTTTTAAGGAGGAGTTGTTAAGTATATCACAATGGAACCATCATGGTGAAGATTTAAAAAGAATAGAAAAGAACAGCCCAGGAACTCTGCCAGCTGGCACATTGGCATTGTGGGCATTGGTATTTGGTTTTCTTAGTCCAAAGCCTTCAATTCAGACAAAGGTAGAGGAAGGAGAAGACATATTGATTCAAGTAAATGAGGAGGTCTCTCAAGTTAGTCAGAAAAAGGAAAAGATTCAAGTAAAAGAGAAGGTCTTTCGAACTAATCAGACAGAGAAAGAAAGTTTAGAGCAGAAAAAGCCATCAGGGGGAAAGTTACAAAAGGAGACTGCTACTAACACCTTTCTATCACCAGAGGGCGTAAGTGTCCAACTGACAAGGCCACGTCCATATGCTGAGAGGCCCCCAACCCCCGCAGTGGATAGTTCAGATCCTGAGACAGGATCTCAAGTATTAACATGCCCTGTATTTGAGGTAGGAGGGCAGCGAATTTACCATACTTTAAATTTCAAAACAGTGAAGCAGCTAAAAGAGGCTGTAATAACCTATGGTCCTCAAGCACCCTTCACTGTAAGCTTGGTCGAATCCATTACCAACTTGAACATGACGCCAGCAGATTGGGCTAATATGTGTAAAGCTGTGCTAAATGGAGGACAATACCTGTTATGGAAGGTTGCCAATGAGGAATTTTGCAAGGAGACGGCTAGGCGAAATGCAGGAGCTGGTTATCCTCAGAGAAATCTAGATATGTTGTTAGGAAAGGGACCTTATGAGGATCAGCAGCAACAAATTGCATATGATCCTGGTGTATATTTACAAATTGCTGTAGATGCAGTTAAGGCATGGAAGACTTTACAAGGACATGGAGGTTTACAAGGTCAATTATCTAAGATAATACAAGGAACTAATGAATCTTATGCTGAATTTGTAGATAGGCTTATTCAAACAGCCACCAGAGTTTTTGGGAATACAGAACAAGCAATGCCATTAATAAAACAACTGGCTTATGACCAAGCGAATCGTTGGTGCAGAGATATCATTAGACCATGGAAACATGAAGATTTAAACACATATATTAAATTATGTAGAGACATGAATGAACAAGAGCAAGTCATGGCAGCTGCAGTAAAACAGGCTTTAGATGCCAGAGACATTAATGAACAAGGGAAAATTGTGGCAGCTGCAGTAAAACAGGCTTTAGATGCCAGAGATATTAATGAACAAGGGCAAATTGTGGCAGCTGCAGTAAAACAGGCTTTAGATTCCAGGCCAAGAACATGCTACAATTGTGAACAAACAGGACATTTTAAAAGGAATTGCCCCATAGGAGGAGGGTTTAACAAAACTAGGTATCAAAGGAGTAGAATACCGGGTATTTGCCCACGATGCCGTAGAGGGAGACATTGGGCTAATGAATGCCGTTCTCAAACCACCATAGAGGGTACTCCATTATCAAAAAACGAACAAGGACCAAGTGTTTATCCACGATATCGTGGAGAAAGGCATTGGGCTCCATTGCCAAAAAATGGACAGGGGGGCCCAATGCTCCGGGGCCCAAAACCACAAATATACGGAGCACTGGAGGAACCCAGCAACCCCATCAGGGTAGTGCCCAGGACACATTGTCCATCAGATCCCTCATCAGACAAACCAGAGGGAGCGCAGGGTTGGACATCTGCGCCTCCGCCAGATCAGTACTAACTCCAGAGATGGGAGTTCAAATCATTCCCACAGGGGTGAAAGGACCTCTTCCCAAAGGAACAGTAGGCTTATTATTGGGACGCAGCTCTTCTACTCTAAAAGGACTTATGATAAGTCCTGGGGTAATTGATCCCGATTATGAAGGTGAAATAAAAATTATAGCCAGTTCTCCAAATGGTATATCAGTAATTTCACCAGGAGATAGAATAGCACAGTTACTAATAATACCAAGCCTACATGATAAATTTTCCAGTCGTGCTACAGAAAGAGGTTCCAAGGGATTAGGCTCCACAGGTGTAGATTGGGCTATGCTGTCTTTAAATTTAGATTCTCGCCCCATGCTAAAACTAAATATTCAAGGACATGAATTTAATGGGCTACTGGATACAGGTGCAGACCTTAGCATCATCTCTCGTCAAGAATGGCCAAAACATTGGCCTTTACAACAAGCCACTCAAACGCTTCGAGGCCTAGGAGTGGCGACTAATCCCCATAGAAGTGCAATGGTATTAGATTGGAAGTATCCTGAAGGATGTGAAGGAACTATACAGCCATATGTATTGGATTATCTTCCTATAAATTTATGGGGACGAGATGTCCTAGATCAATTAGGTTTGACATTAACAAATAACATCAACCAAAATGCACCCACTATTATGACTAGACAAGGTTTTAGGAAAGGAAAAAGATTAGGAAAACAAGAACAAGGTATAGCAGCACCAATACAAATAGATCAAGGAACAGACAGACATGGGTTGGATTTTCAGAAAGGGCCACTGAGACAATAAAAATTACTTGGAAATCAGAAAGATCAGTATGGGTTCCTCAGTGGCCCCTGACTAAAGAAAAGATACTAGCAGCCCATGATCTGGTCAAACAACAATTAGCAGAAGGACATATACAACCTTCTGTATCTCCCCATAATACTCCCATTTTTGTCATCAAAAAGAAATCTGGTAAATGGAGATTATTGCAAGATTTAAGAGCCATTAATAATGAGATGGTTATTATGGGACCTGCTCAATCGGGGATTCCTCAATTGTCTGCTTTGCCAAAAACTTGGTATGTTTTAGTTATAGATATTAAAGATTGTTTTTTTTCAATTCCAATTCATCCTGAGGATAGTCCACGTTTTGCATTTACTATCCCTGCACTGAATCATGAAGGTCCTGATCAGAGATATGAATGGAAAGTACTCCCTCAAGGGATGGCTAACAGCCCAACGATGTGTCAAATTTATGTTAACAAAGCAATCCAGCCACTTAGAAATCAAAATCCTGAACTACAAATATTTCACTATATGGATGATGTATTATTAGCACACAAAGCTAAAAACACATTGCTAGACTGTTATGCCACACTTACAAACTTATTAAAAAATTATAATCTAGAGATAGCAATAGATAAAGTACAATTAAATTTTCCAATTAATTATTTAGGAGTTCTATTATCCTCAACCATGGTCCGTCCACCAAAAATTCAAATACGAGTAGATCAACTCAAATCACTTAATGACTTTCAAAAGTTATTAGGAGACATAAATTGGATAAGGCCTTATCTAGGTATACCAACAGGAGAGTTGGGACCTTTATTTGATATCCTAAAAGGTCCATCAGATCCAAATTCACCCCGAATGTTAACACCTGAAGCAAGAAAGGCATTAAAAATCATTGAAACATATATGGAAAATATGCATTTGGATAGAATTGATATAAGTTTGCCTTTATTATTTATTGTACTGCCAACAAAAAATATTCCTACAGGAGTATTTTGGCAAGAAGGCCCATTATTATGGATACATTTATCTTATTCTCCTAACACTATTCTTACTAGGTATCCTGAGGCTGTAGGACAATTAATACTCAAAGGAATAAAAGCAGCAAAGGGAGTGTTTGGAATTTCTCCCAATAAAATTATTACTCCATATACTATGAATCAAATTGATGAGTTAGCTAATGAGTTAAATACTTGGGCAATAATCATGTGCAAATCTAATGTTTCATTTGATAACCACTTACCATCTAATCCTTTATTGTCTTTTTGGTCATCGCATCCTGTAATTTTTCCAAAAATGACAAGAAAAACACCTATCGGGAATGCTCCAAATATATTCACTGATGGATCAAATAATGGTACAGCAGCAATAGTTACACCTGATCGAACTTTTACATTTTTAGTACCCAAACAATCAGCTCAAAAAGTAGAGCTTAAGGCAGTATTACAGGCTTTTGTGATGTTTAAAAATTCTGTATTTAATTTATTTTCCGATAGTCAGTATATAGTTAATGCTATAGTATCCCTTGAAGATGCTGGTAGGATTTCCCCTTCCTCCACTATTTTCTTTTTGCTTTCCACTATACAAAGTCTAATCTGGGACAGAAAAGATCCATTCTTTATAGGACATATCAGGGCACATACAGGATTGCCTGGAGCCCTTAGTTTGGGCAATGATTTAGCAGATAAAACTACACATGACATACATATTTTCTCTACACTAGAAGAAGCTATAAATTTTCATAAAAAGTTCCATGTCAATGCTAATACTTTACAAAAGCGTTTTAAAATAACTAAGGAACAAGCTAGACAAATAATAAAACAATGTCAAAATTGTGTGACCTTTTTACCACAAGTTAATCTTGGAGTCAATCCTAAAGGATTGATACCTAACCATATTTGGCAGATGGATGTCACACACTTGCCAGAATTTGGAAAATTAAAATATTTGCATGTTACAGTTGATACTTCTTCTGGATTTTTGATGGGCTCCCTTCATGCCGGAGAAAAAACTAAAGATGTTATAGCTCATTGCTTACAAAATTTTGCCACTGTGGGCGTTCCAAAACAGTTAAAAACAGATAATGCCCCTGGTTATACTTCTACCTCTTTTAAACAATTTTGCTCATCATTTGGCATTACTCATATAACAGGAATCCCATACAATCCACAGGGACAAGGCATAGTTGAAAGAGCTCATCAAACTATTAAAATGTACTTATTAAAGCAAAAAGAAGGAATTGGGAAGGGGTATATATTCCCCAAAGATAAACTTAAAATAACCCTTTTTACTCTAAACTTTTTAAATTTGGATTCATCAGGGCTTAGTGCTGCGGAAAGGCATATGTGTCCAAAAAATGTACATAAGCCCAAGGTACTTTGGAAGGATATTCTAACAGGACAATGGAAAGGTCCTGACCCAGTAATTGTCTGGAGTCGGGGGTCTGTTTGTGTGTTTCCACAGGGAGAACAGCAGCCGATTTGGATTCCAGAGAGATTAACTAAGGTCCTGACCCAGTGATTGCCTGGAGTCGGGGGTCTGTTTATGTGTTTCCACAGGGAGAACAGCAGCTGATTTGGATTCCAGACAGATTAACTAAAGCGATTTCTACAGACCAAAAAGAAGATGTGATATCCAGAACTCCAGTTTGGTTATTCTTACATCTGCGACAGAACCAGAATGCTTTTTTCAATATCTATTTTATTATTGCCCTTTCCCGTATTTTTTTTTTTTTGAGCTCATACAGACCTAGGTTAATGTTTTGCTGATCAGTTATATTTTTTGACTATAGAGTTTTTAAACATTGCAATGGAGATTTCACCTGTAAAATGTTATAAGGCCTTTACTATTATGTTATGTGTCGTATGTATTATGTGTGCACACTTGTGTTTTGTGTTTGAATGTACGTATGTCCATATGTCATATATGATGAGCGCTCATGAAAAAATGGATCCAAATAATCTTTTTTTTTATTCACGTGATTTAATTGGTTTAATTTAAATTGGGTACACAGCTGTTGAAGATTGTTTTAAAATGTGAACAAAAAAGGAGGTTAACAGATCTGTTTGTTTACTTTCACCTTTCCTTTTCATTATATTTAATAATTCTCTTAAAGATAATGTAAATTGTTAAGAAAATTGTTTTCTTTTAATGCCTTCTGGGACGTTACATAATTTTTTCTTTAGCCATTATTGCCAGAATTCCTATCTTCAGTGAAGACAATGTAAATTGTTAAGAAAATTGTTTTCTTTTAGTGCCTTCTGGAATGTTATATAATGTTATATAATTTTTCTTTAGCCATTATTGTCAGAATTCCTATCTTCATCCCAGTGCATGAAGACAAAGATAAAACCAATCTACAGCTTCTGCAATAGCCATCACTGAACTGCTTGCAGAACTTGCCTGGACTATGTATCACTTATATGCATTGTGAACTCACTTGTATGCATTGTGAACTATCTGTTGGTGCAGCAACTTCTGGTAGTGTTGGGGTATACATGCTGATGGTGTCATCGGTGGTACAATTTTTCCAAAAGGAGCCATCAACTGGCTTGGTGTATCTTCCTCCCTTCTGTTTGTCATGATCGTTCAGCTAAAATTTGGGGGCCAACAGAGGTGAGGCAAAGAACCTCACCCCCCCGCTGGTACGAAGACCTCTACACAGGTGTGGCTGTATACTGGACTGGTAGTCAATGACGGGTAAGATCCAATTACTATGGTACCAACCTAAGACAGGAGGCTGATGCCTTGAGGTCAGCTCATCCAATAACGGGTAAGGACCATATGTACTATTGGACAACCTAAGGCAGACACGGTCCCTAAGCCACATGCTTCTTGTTTAAACAGAGAGGGGGAGATGTTGAGAGCCACAGCCGAAGGGGCTCCAGCAAACTTTCAGACTGCCAGCTGATGATTGGCTCACAGCGGCCCCAGCAACACCTAGCTGATTGGCTCCTCTGTGGAGATGCTCATTGAGCTGTTTCCCTGCCCTTTCAGACTACCAGCTGATGATTGGCTCACAGCGGCCCCAGCAACAACTAGCTGATTGGCTCCTCTGCGGTGATGCTCATTGGGCTGTTTCCCTGCCCTTTCAGACCACGGAGCTGCTCATTGGGGGACTTTTTTGGCTCCGCCCATGCGACCCAGCCAATCGGCCTCAAGAGCAGGAGGATTGTGGGAGAAAGAGGTTGTTGGGTGTGTGGCTTGTGGGAAGCCGGTGGTGGCAGTTGGGCTCTGAGGGTTTTTTCCTGAGGAGCTGTTTTGTTTATCTTGTGTGGTTCTAAAAATAAAGTTAGTTTCTTTTGACAAGTGGCTCCTGAATTGTGCCCAGCCAGACTGCGGCACTCCGCCAATTCTCAGACCATTACTCTCTTGCTGAGGTAGCAGGTACATAGGTACCCCTCCACCCACTCACTAATCTCTTCTCCTGTCAGAGCCCACACCGGGTCCCAGCAGGTCCTCTTACCAGTTAACCCAAAGCTCAAATCAGCTGAGGAGAGCCCTTAGACCCCTATCCAAAATGAAATGAAAATGGCCTTCAAAATTTCTTTGTCATCACTGAAAACAGGTTACTAAGAATTTAAAGTCCCTCACAGTTTTTTAGGGATACTAACTCCCGTCTTCCCCTTTGCTCTACCTGTTCTACTGCTCAACTTTTTGTTTCTAGGAAAATCCCAGACCCCTTTCCCATTATTCTTTTACATCTCTCCTACCTCATTCAGATCAATGGAGCTGCTCACAGCCACACCTTCCCTGTCTTCCCCCTCTGTACCAGGCCCTCAGAAAAGTCTTAACTGACCTTCTCCAGAAGTCTTCACCATGGCTGACTTTAGGGCTTTCAGCAAAAGAGTCCCTATAAAAGAGTTCAGAGTAGATAAACTTCCTCTTTTAGTGTTGCCCTCTTCTACTTGGCCACTGGCTAAAACAATCAGCACTCCTACGCTAGACACCTCATTACTAGTTTTTCACAAAATATGTGAACAAGGCCTCTGGCCTTGAGCTGGGGCTTCACAGAGATGGCTAGATTTTTATGATAAAGATGTTACCAACTGGGCTCCATGGTAACAGCTGGCAGGGGGAAAATATAAAGGGAAGAAAAAGCTCTCCCTCACCCAGGTGTCCTTGAAAAGTTAACTTGCCCAGAACAGAGGAAAAAGCAGGAAAAAAACTGCCTTTTGTGAACTTCTGCAGACTGTGAACTTCTGAGCCCCTTCCCTTACATGTTGGGTACAAAATTCTGAAACTACTGAAACTTGGGTTTCAGGGGATTAGTTGATTACAACAGAAGTAATGCCCTCTGAAACCGTTTGCAACAAACAGGACTGTCTCCCTGTCTTTGGTACTATCTTAGGTGCCTTGCCTTGTCCGTGCCTAAAACAGTATAATTCTATATACTTAAACATTGTTTATGTTTTCATCAAATGGTCAACAGCTGGGATTAATTGTGTAATGGTGCAGATGTTTCCCAGAGTGCTTTATTATGACGCAGGCTCATTTGAAGGTCAAATAGGTGGCCATAAAACCCGGTTCCACTGGGAACATATATCCCTCACTTTAGCCATCCTATTAGGAATAGGAGTTGCTGCAGGGGTGGGCACAAGAACTACTGCCTTGGTCCATGAGACACATCAAATGACCCAATAAGAAGCAACAATACACCAAAACTTAAAGATATTAGAAACCTCTATCACAGCTTTTCAGGAATTTTTAACCTCTCTCTCTGAAGTTGTTTTACAGAACAGTCGAGTGTTGATCCTCCTCTTCATGAGAGAAGGGGTCCTTTGTTCTGCATCGATGGAAGAATGTTGTGTTTATGCTGACCATAGTGGAGTTGTTAAAAAATCTATGAGTAAATTAAAAAATGCCTTGAAGAGTGTCAATGAGACAGGGAGGCCCATAAAGGGTGGTTTGAGTCTTGGTTCACACAGTTCCCTCGTTAACTATGAATTTATCAACCCTGGCCAGTCCAATAATAATCCTCATATTATTGCTAACTATAAAATCCTGTTTGCTAAACCGTGTAATTTCTTTTCTCCAAGCTCAAATTGGACAAGTTGAACTTATGGTAATACCCCACTAGCAGACATAGAATGTGACACCCGGCAATGATCACTTTTATGATTAAAAGTAGCCAGAAGAAGAATTGGGGGATGAAAGGTTAATAAAATAGGCACTTGTTACTTCCTTTTTTTCTGTACGCTTAACAAAACACTGTTGAATTCTTGAGAAATGTTTGCTAATCTTGTTCCCATAATGTGCTGTCCCCAACTGACAAACTGCAGAATGTACTCCCTCACCCGGTTGCACGCAAACTGCCCACTTGCCCTGACCCATCAATAAACTTCCCTCCGTGCCATCACAAAGGAAAGTATATAAGCTCTGCTTAAGCTTTTCTCAGGGCTCTCTACTGTATTCAAGTGAGCTCTGAGTACCAGCATGCTGGACCCCCAATAAACCCTTTGCTGTTTCATGAGATAGTCTCTTGGTGGACTCTTCCTCCAACGCTCGACTGACCTTTACTTGGATGATTGAATGTTGAAGAGAACATCCATTCAAAAAGGGATAGTCGGTAGGATTAGAAATATAGCTGGTAGGATTAGGACGAAGAGTGAGTATAGGATGAACTGGAGAAAATACCTAGGAAAGCAGATATCATTAGAGACATTATGAAATCAGGCAACGTATAAAGTGAGTGATAGGATTAGACATTATCAACAGTGTTGAGTTTCAATATATAAACTTAGGAAGAAACAAATATGTACTAACCAATATCATTGACATTTGAGAGCAATAGGCAACCTGGACATGAATGTTTTTAGTAATCCAGGATTGCTTTCCATTTAGGCTTTGGTACAATCATAAGTGTGACCTTTGCATTTTGTGATCTGAATATTACTGGGATAAAATGTATATGTAGATCAGGTGACATGAGTATTTCTTCTAACATTTTGGGAGCAATATTTTGAAGACGTATAAATTAGTATTGGGGGTACAAAAGTTCTACCCTGTGTCTATGAATATAGAAGTAATGCATGAATTGACAATACTGTGAATAAATAATATAACTGTTTCAACTTTAAATAATGGATTGAATTGATATCTGAAAATATATAAGAAATCTTATATTGATATACAATCATTCATTCCATCGAGTTATACATCAAATGGTAATATTAGGGTTATGTTTTATCATGAAGGGTGTGTGAGTTTTGCTTCAAAAGTGATTATGGAAATGGAAAATAATGTATTTGGAATGAAGTCTCATGAAAAGACGAGTCAAGAAACATAGAGGAATACATGTGTTCTGAAGCAGGAAGTGATTGTAAGTATAACAAAAGCCTATAAATTTACTAACTTGTGGATGAAATATATATCCTATGATGTGCAAAAACCGAAGAAATAGTATGTAACAGTGTTTAATTAAAATGAACGTCAAAATACACATCATGTCCCATTGGAATCTAATTGCATTGATGTTAAACTGGGTCAGTTACTGTAGAAACAATAGGATTTGTAAGGACCATTTAATAAAGTTAGTTTTCAGTACTAGGAAACAAAAATATATTCCAGGTGGATGAATATATCTGAGCATAAACTTGTGAAAATTTGATTATAAATCCACATTAATTAACATGAATGAATTTAGGGAGTGTATATATGACACAAATATTACATATTTTGAAAAGTCAGGAGAGTATATATATATATATATATATATATATATATATATATATATATATATATATATACAAAAAACACACACAGACACATTAAAAAGTAGCAATATATATGCCAAACAAAATTCATCATGAAATATACATAATCCACAGGTTCAAATATATTCATTATACTGAACATGGATTTATGTATAATGTTGTTCAACTAGGAAGCTCACCCATAGGTTGAATTTTCAGTTCCAAAAGCATTTAGGAGGAGTGATCTCTTCTCAGAATTTCTTTCTGCCAAGTCAGCCACTTCACAAAAATGTATGAGTGATACTAAGTAGGATTCTATTTGTGCATATAAAAATACATGTGCTGAATAGGCTCCAGAGAAATGGAGACAGGAATTCACACATAAGTGAACTTTAAAATCAATGGAGAACTATTTCAATTAAAAATTCACTAGATTTGTATCACCTACGAAAAATCATGCAAAAAGGCAGTCCAACTATACATGATGCCTCCCCTGAACTGCTTGTATTTCTCTAGTGTTTGGGATATTTGCCTCCATCATATTAGGATTAATATTCAGAGTCTAGAAGGGTGTGGGTTAGTGTCAGGGATTCAGTATTTCGTATGAAAAATAGGAAAATGAATGCAATGTGTATGCAAATATGTGCTACACAAAATCTTCCCACTCTCATCCAGAACAATGCCTAGACATCACCTTCGCCCCAAGTAAGACACAATTAGAGAAGAAGAGTTAGAAAATCTTTGAATACATATCTGCAATGGAAAATTATCAGGAGTTCACAACCTTGGATATGGTAGAGGAATTTCCAAAAGTAAGAGACAGGGTAAACCACTCCACAAACATGGACCTTTGCCTGCCTAAAGACTTCTTGATAAACTGCCTCTAAGGATAGGCACTTGAAATATATGTTGTTGTCAGGAGCTTTAGCTTCCTTTCTAGTGAGACCATCAAAGCTAGGTCTGATTCTCTGTGACCTGGAGGATATGCTTTCTTATTTTCCAATGAACATGAGGCAGTAGTGCTGAATTCTCTCTTTGTAGGCAAATTGTTGCCACGGGGGCTAAGTGTATCCACATGTTGACTGTGAGTCCATTTGGTCATCCTCCACATTTCGTGGTGTTTCTTGGTGCTGCACTGGGAATTTGGTATTTGCTTCACGGAATACAAGGAGCTCAACTGGGACTCAGAGCTGGAGGGAGTTCTGTCAGGTATGGTGGGTCAGGATCTGCAGGAGAATGCACAAATCAGGCTTCTATCCCACATAGTTTGCCCCCTTGACCATAATAACCTGATTGTGAACATTTCGGTTAAACCTCTCCTTATAAAAAGATGCCTTTACATATAAGAGTCTGCAGGATGCACCATGTCAGCCACAAGCCATTTGGAAGTCAAAGGCAGATCCACAAGGCCCCAGGACAGAAATTTTATCACAAAACTGCACACCACTGCTCTTTGTCAACTACTCAGTAGGCTCCAACTTACTGGCATCTCTGTTCTACACCATTTTCATGAAACCCAGTCAATCAAGGCATTGTCTGGTACACTCAGGATCAGCAACAGTACATCCAAAGGTTCTCCTGTACCACCTGGTCAAGGGAATTTCAAAAATGTCATGGTATTTATCTAGCCATTTTTCAAGGATGATATTGGAGGCACTGTGAGTTCCAATTATTTTAGGAACCATTCAATGGTGAGGAAGCTCATTTCAATGAATGCTCTGGAGAACCCTCAAAGGCAAGTCATCCAAAAAAGTGGCAAAATGGTCACGTGAATCCAGGCCCATTGAGGTCTACAAAGTGAGGTCCATGTTTGTTTTGACTCTCAACTATGTCTGCCAAGACTTTCAGAAAAAAATCATGTGATATCCTGGCTGAGATTCCCAGTGCTGTGTGGAAAGCCACCCTGAGCCTAGATCTCAGTTTCCAATGGCGACTCTCATGCGTGGCCTCCTAAAATCCCAACGCAATTCATGGCAATACTTGTATGAGTTCAGTTCCAGAACTCAGTCTCTTAGGGGAAACACACCAGAGTTCCAGCTGAGGTGGACCAAGTAATCTCTTCCAACCACAATTAAAACCAAAACACTCCCACATGGCCCACATCTTCTTCCATTGAGACACTCATCAAAACCTCTGGCTGAAGGTTTACATGATGGGTGCAGCCCAAGACAGTGTCCAAAATATGCTCCCTTGCCCCTCTTTTGCCTAAAGTAAGGGTGGACTGGACCCCTTTCCTCTGAACCTGGAGTGATCAAATAAGCCTGCCGTTAATACTGCTCTGATTCTCCAATTTGAGGCCTACTGACTGTCAGGTATAGATTCTTTATGTGATTTGGAGTAATGAGGAAACACAAGCACCTATTGTCTACCCTCTGCAGGCCTTTGAAGAACTCATTTTAACCAAAGGATCCCTATTCTCACTTGATGGAGGTCAGGAACCTAACAGAGAAAGGCAAGAGACTTCTTCCAGAATGACTGATATTTTTACATTTCGGTTTTCGATACACACATGGGAACGTACTTTAGATCCATCAGGTGCTGAGAATCTAACTCATAGCCTGACACAGAGACAAGAGGCTTATTCAGACACATCCTTTTCCAAAGCAATTAACCAAAGAGCTACAGGTGATGCCCATTAATTTCCATTTGAAAACTGTTTTCTTCAGGCTTCAAAAAGGGGTGGCCTGAGGCAAGAAACTTTCTTACACTCAGGGCAACAGAACAATAGGTAAGCAAAAGGCCCAAAGCAGGGTTTCTCCACTGAGACTTTCCTGGTCACATTGATATCTGCATTTTCTGCGATGCTCGCCACTCCATTCTGCTATCCAGTACATGGCCATGTCACAGAGCTTGGAGGTGGCACATATCTTGGACACAAAAACATGAGCCTATTCTGGATAGTGGCCAGAATTCGGGAAGAAAACAGGAACATAGGAGGATAGTAGGGGTTGCTCATCCATAAGTCAAGCTACAATCCACTCATAAATTGAGTAGGATGAATGCTGGGAAGCTTTCTACTAGACAGGACGTATTCATTGATGCATTCTCTTTTCTCATGTCTACAAACACGGACACAGTGGGATACACAGACACTAGCCTTGTCAAACGGCTTTCTAGAAGTACTCCACTCCATACCAAACAAACTGCCTTTCCTACCTATTCTGAGAACATGAATAAAAACCACAAACTTACACCAACAACCACAAAGGCACTTCCTACCCCCAATAAGTCTTTGACTATCCAGAGTGTCCTCGGACTGGTCGACCATAGTATGTTACCCTGAATTGGCCTGTCCTGTCTCAGATCTGGTCTCCTCGGCCAACTCTGTGAAGTTGTCAGGAACCAACTGTGAGCGACTACCTGCTTTCTTAGGAAAGGTCCCTCTACAGAGCTCTCCTGGCATTTGTCCATCTTCACATCAGTAGATACCAAAAAAGACTGTCTGTCCTTGGTAAATCGAAACAAGTTATCCCACTGGGACAGTGACTGGGACTATCTCTGGGTGCCTGGCTTCCTGGATCCCAAGTTCAGAGAGTTCCATCACCAAGTAAGTGAGGTGAAGTCACTTTCTTCAAAAATGAATGAGGTCACTGCCCTGGCAACCACTTTGTTCTAACAGTTGCTTCAAATGGTCCCATGAGATGGAGGGTGCTCCTACTTTCTGTGACACTTTCACAAGTCAGAATGGTATATCAACCATAGTCAACGGGGAACTTCTCTCCCACAGGCCTGCTTTGGTCCATCTTCTCTACATTAAGAAGAGAGAGGCTGATTCAGACACATCCTTTCATCCTCTCCAGGTTGTTTGCCATGTAAAATAAGTTTTGCTCTCTCAGGTCCTTCATAGCTGCCTACAACTTTTCCAAGGATCATATCTGCATGGAACTCTGAGGTTCTCAGCAGGTGGAAGATCACCTACATTCCTCTATTGTAAGACCAACTCTGTCCATGCTCTTCTGTAGTTAGATTGAGGGAAGAGTGTATGCTTAGGATTAACAACAGGTTCGATTTGGGTTAGAAATAATTTGGGGGATGAATAATGGTATTTGGAACCTGCAATATTTAAAAGAATATACAGGTGAAATGTAAGTATGAAAACCGAAATGTATGTAAGATTTGAAGCCCGGACGGCTATTGAGCCCTTGATTGGGATACTTAGCTTTGAATTATGTTCTGCACAGATGTCTCTGATAAATCGATATACAATGGCATAGGACCTTGTGCCTTGGATGACTGAATGTGGAAGACAACATCCAGTCAAAAAGTGAGAGTCGGTAGGATTAGGAAGATAGTCGGAAGGTTTAGAAAGAAGAGTGAATATAGGATCTGGACCAAAAGTTCTTCAGCAATAGGGTTTCGGGTAGAGAGTGAATGTAAATATCAGCACATGTGAAGAGTCAGTCACATTGATGAACTGGGGAAAATATGTAGGAAAGCAGATATCAATAGAGACATTAGGAAATCAGACAAATTATAAAGTGAGTAATAGGATTAAACATTTTCACAGGGTTGAGGTTGAATATATAATCTAAGGAAGAAACAAACATGTAGTCACCAATAGGATTGACATTTGAGAGCATTAAGTAACCTGGACATGGATGTTTTTAGTAATTCATGCTCACTTTCCATTTAGGCTTTGTTACAATCATCAGTGTGATCTTTGCATTTTGTGTCCAGAATATCACTGTGATAAAATGTATATGTAGATCAGGTGACATGAGTATTTCTTCCACCATTTCTGGGAGCAATATTTTGAACATGTATCAATTAGTATTGGGAGTACAAATAGGTGTACTTTGTGTACTTCTAATGGTAACATTAGGGTTACGGTTTATCATGAAGTGTGTGTGAGTTTTGCTTCAAAAATGATTAAAGAATCGAAAATAATATGTTTAGAAAGAAGTCTAGTGAAAAGACCACTAAATAATCATAAAGGAATACATGTTTTCTGAAAGAGGAAGTGATTGAAAGTGAACCAAATGCCTATAAATTTGTGAACTTGTGGATGAAAGGATATATCCTATGATGTCCATAAACTGAAGAAAAGTAATGTACCAGTGTTGAATAAAAACAAACTTCAAAATACATATCATGTCCCATAGGAATCTAACTGCATTGATGTTAATCCTGGTCAGTTACTATAGAAATATTAGGATATATAAGGACCATTCACTGAAGTTAGTTTTCAGTACTAGGAAACAAATATGTATTTCAGGTGGTTGAATATTTCTGAGAATAATCTTGTGAAATGTGAAATGTTGATTATAAATCCACATACACGAACTAGAATGAATTTACGGAGTGTATAATAAGACACATATATTTCATATTTTGGAAAATCTGGAGATATATATATATATATATATATATATATATATATATATATATTATTATATATACACACACACACACACACACACACACACACACACACACATTAAAATGTAGCAATATATATGCCAATCGAAATTTATCATGAAATATATATCATCCACATACCTAAAAATATTAATTTTACTGAACATGGATTTATCTTTAATGTTGTTCACTAGGAAGCTCACCCATAGGTTGAATTTTTCAGTTCCATCAGTATTTAGGGGCAGTGATGTATTCTCATAATTTGTAAATTCCAAAGTCAGTTTGCTCACAAGAATGTACGTGTGATACCAGGTAGAAGTCTATATATGCATAAAAATATACATGTTCTGAATAGGCTACACAGAAACGGAGACAGGAATTTACATATGTGTTAACTTTAAAAACTCATGGAGAAATATTCCAATGAAAGGTTGACAAGAATGATAACACATACCCTTGATAAAGCAGAAGGAAAATCCAAGTATACACCATGCCTCCTATGAAAGGCCTGTATTTCTATCCTGTTAGGTTTCTTGTTCTCCATCATTTTAGGATAAGTAGTCAGAGTCTATTAGGGTATGGGTTAGTGTCAGGGATTCAGTATTTCAAATGGTAAATAGGATAATGAATCCAATGTGTATGCAAATATGTGCTACACAATAAACTTCCAACTCTCATCCAGAACAATGCCTTGACATTACCTTTGGCCCAGTGAGACACAATTAGAGGGGAAGAGTTTGAAAATCTGTGAATACAAATCTGGAATGGAAAATGCTCAGGAGTTCCCAACCTGGGAGCTGGTAGAGGAGTTTCCAAAAGTACGGGACAGTGTAAACACTACACAACCATGGAGCTCTGCTGGCCAAAAGAATTCTGGAGAAACTGCCTCTGAGGTGTGGCACTTGAAATATATGTTGTTGTCAGGAGCTTTATCTTCATTTGTCATGAAACCATCAAAGCTGGGTCTGCATCTATGTTACCTGGAGAACATGGTTTCTTATTTTCCAATGATCATGAGGCAGCGGTGCTGAATTCTCTCTTTGTAGGTAAACTGAGGCCACTGGGCCGAAGTGTCTCCCATGTGGACTGTGAAGCCATTTGGTCATCCTCCAATTTTCGTGGTGTTTCTTGCTGCTGCACTGGGAGATTGGTATTTGCTTCAGGAAATACAAGGAGTTCAACTGGGACACAGTGTTGGAGGGAGTTTTGTGACATGTGGTGGTTCAGAGTCTGCAGGAGAACGCACCAACCATGCTTTTATCCCATATGCTTGCCCCCTTGACGATAGCAAACTGATTCTAAACATTGCCCTGAAACCTCTCCATATAACAAGACACCTTTACATATAAGGGTCTGCTTGGTGCACCATATCAGCTAAAAGCCATTTGGAAGTCAATGGCAGATCCACATGGCACCACCACAAATATTTTATCACACACCTGCACATCACTGCTCTGGGCCAACTACCCTGCAGTTTTCAACTAACCGGCATCTCAGTTCTACACCATTTTCATTATACCCATCAATCAAGGCACTGTCTGGTATAATAATGATCAGCAAGAGGACATCCAAATGTTCTTCATTGCCACCTCGTCATGCGAATTTCAAAAATTTCATGGTATTCATCTATCCATTTTACAAGGTTGAAGTTGGAGCCATTGTGGCTTACAATTCATTCAGGAACCATTAAATGGTGAGGAAGATCATTTCAATGAAAGCTCTGGTACAATCATAAGTGTAAACTTTGCTTTTTTTGTCCAGAATATTACTGTGATAAAATGTATAAGGAGATCAGGTGACATGAGTATTTCTTCCACCATTTCTTTGAGCAATATTTTGAAGACGTATAAATTAGTATTGGGGGTACAATAGGTGTACCCCGTGTCTTTGGATATAGAGATAATGCATGAATAGACCATACTGAGAATAAATAATATAACTGGTTCCAATTTTAAATAATTTTTTGAATTGATACATGAAAATATACAGAAAATCTTATATTGATATACAATCATTGATTCCAACCAGTTCCACATTTAATGGTAATATTAGGGTTATGGTTTATCATGAACAGTGTGTGAGTTTTGCTTCAAAAGTGATTATGGAAATCAATAATAATGTGTTTGGCAAGAAGTCTCATGAAAAGACCAGTCAAGAGACCTGGAGGAATACATGTGTTCTGAAGAAGGAATTGATTGAACGTGAAACAAATGCCTGTATATTTGTGAAATCGTGGATGAAATATATATACTATGATATATATATATATAAAACATAGGTGAAATATATGTATGAAAACAGAAATCTAAATAAGATTTGAAGCCCAGAAGGGCATTGGGCCCCTGATTGATATCCATATCTTTGAATTACTTTCTGCAAAGTTGTCTCAGATAAATCCATATACAGGGGCATAGGACCTTGTACCTTGGATGATTGAATGTAGAAGAGAACATCCAGTAAAAAAGGGATAGTCAGTAGTGAAAGCTTAATAAAATAGGTACTTGTCACTTCCTGTTTTTCTGTATGCTTAACAAAACACTTTTGAAATTTTGAGAATATTTGCTAATCTTGTTCCCAGAATGTGCCGTTCCCTACTGCCAAACTGCAGAATGTACTCCCTCACCTGGTTGCACGCAAACCGCCCAGTCGCCCAGACTCATCAATAAACTTCCCTCTCTGCCCTCTCCAAGGAAAGTATATAAGCTCTACTTAAGCTGTTCTCAGGGCTCTCTGCTCTGTTCAAGTGAGTTCTGAGCTCAAACATGCTGGACCCCCAGTAAATCCTTTGCTGTTGCATGATAAAGTCTCTTGGTTGTCCCTTCTTCTGACGCTAGCCCGACCTTTACATATGGAGGTTCCACCTTGATCGAGCAGTTGTGGACGAGAGATCCCAAAGGACCCCTCTCAGGTAAGTAAGGCGCCTCTTTCTGGTTTCAGGTTTCAGGTTAGGGCTTGGCAAATTGACTGTCAATGAAGAGTGTGAGCTCTCTCTGACGATGCCTGACAGTGGTGTTACAGAACTCAAGCCATGTCTCTGGAGGACACCAGAGAGGACTCCGGAAATTGAGGAACAATAGTCTCCTCGACTCAGTGATATTTTGATTCGGATTCGGTATTGCCAGCCCATCGGGTTTTGCTGGCAACTCAGTCCTGGTCTCAGTGTTGGACGTCCATTGCCTGTCTTTATTGTCTTGTCTTGTCTGTGTCATGTGTCGTTGCTTTCACTGTTTGTGTATCTTTCATTATGGGACAGCGCACTTCAATGCCTTTTTCCCTGACCCTTGATCACTGCACCAAAGTCCGCTTAAGGGCTCAGAATCTTTCTTTTTTAGTAAAGTGCCGGATGTTGCAGATTCTCTGTACCTCAGAATGGCCAACATTTGGAGTTGAATGGCCCCTAGAAGGATCTTTCTACTTCCCACTAATTTAAAAAGTCAGAGATATTGGCTTTTAGCCAGGGCCACATAGCCATCTGGATCAACAGCCATGTATCTTAACTCAGCAGGACCTCTGCAAAGCTCCTCCTCCATTGGTGAAGCCTATCCTTGCCGCTGCCCCTGCTCCAACTTCTTCCCCCAGGAACTCTCAAACACTCTTCTTCTTCTTCTCCTCCACCCTCTGTTCTCCCTGAGTCACCAGATTTGACTCTACTGGACTCTCCTCCCCCTCCTTATCCCCTGCCCTGGTTCCCCAGCCCCCAACACACTCTAAGTGATTCCCCTGCTGCTGACTCAGCCTCTCGTCCATTGCAGGAAGCTAAGCCGGCCCAGCGCCCTCCAGATAATTTCCCTGTGGCACACACAGCACCTTCTCCCATGGAGGAAGCTGGCCCAGCTAAAGGAATGCGCTGGTGGCAAAAGATTGAAAACCCTGGAACTCTCGGGATGCTCCCCCTCCTTCCCTAGAGGCCAATGGTTATCGATGGCCATGGGGAAAAATGCAAGCCTACCAGTATTGGCCTCTCTCCAGACCTATATAACTTAAAAAATTACAATCCCCCTTTTCCGAGTACCCAACACAGCTCTCAGGTGTGGTTGAGTCATTAATGTTTTCACAACAGCCTACTTCAGAAGACTGCCAACAACTCCTAGGAACTCTCTTCAAGACAGAGGAACAAAAGGGAATCCTCCAGGAACCTAGAAAAAAATATCCTCGGACCAGATGTTCATCCAACACAACTACCCAACATAATCAAAGCCGGCTTTCCCTTTAACCGACCCAACTGTGACCCCAACACCTTTGAAAGTAGGGAGCTTCTGTCCACTTATAGCTGGGTTCTAATACTGGGTCTCCAAACAGCCGCTAGTGACCAACTAATTTGGCCAAGGTAAGAGAGATTATTCAAGGGCCAGATGAATCTCCCTCTATGTTTCTAGAGAGAATTATGGAGTCATATAGGACATATATTCCTTTCGATCCTCAGGCAGAGAATCAGAAGGCATCTGTCATGATGGGCAAACTGCAATCGATATTAAAACAAATTTACAAAGCTTAGATTGATTACAAGATATCACTTTGAGAGATTTCGTCAGAGAATCTGAGAAGATATACTGTAAGAGAGAAACTGAGGAAGAGAAGGGAGCAAAGTGAGGTTAATGAAGCAAAAGGCAGACTAAGGTGTTGACTAAGGTCCTGGTCACAACAACAAATAGGCCAGAAATTAAGAAACAGGGAGACAAGAAGGGATAAGTTGGCCCACGACAGAGGCCACCCCTGGCCTCAGATCAATGTGCCTACTCTAAAGAAAAAGGACACTGGGTCAAAATTGCCTTAGAAAGTGACAGCCAGGCCAGCCAGCCATTCTGACTCTGGAGGATGACTAAGAAAGTCGGGTCTCATATCCCTTCCCCAAGCTCACGGAAACTTTTGAAGTGGAGGAGACCCCAGTAAACTGGATACCGGGGCAATATACTCAGCCCTTAAAGCCACAATAGGCGCTCTATCTAATAAAAGGTCTCTAGTTCAAAAAACTAATGGCAGTAAATATCGGACTTGGACAACGAAGAGGACCATTGACTTGGGGAAAGGAAAAATCCATCATTTCTCCCTAGTAATCCCAGAATGCCTGGCCCCATTGATGGACAGAGATCTGCTCACCAAGCTCTCGGCCAAAATAACTTTTAACCCTGAAGGCCCCCAAGTGGAATTTCTAAATCCTTCAGTAGAAATTCCAAGAGTCACGGCTCTAACTATGTCAGTAGAAAATGTACATCAACTCACTCACCATGGTTCAAAGAATCTGCAGGCATTCCTGAAGGATCAAGAACAGAGTTTTCCACTAACCGACTCACAGTGAAGGAAATAACTGAATGGGTAACAAAAGCCTGTCGGGTCCATCAATTAGTTAATGCTTACCCTTCCAAGCTTCCTGCAGGAAAGCACCTACGAGGTACCAAACCAGGACAATTCTGGGAAGTGAACTTTACTTAAATTAAGCCAGCAAGGTATAGACTTAAATATCTCCTAGTCTTTGTAGGTACATTTTAAAGATGGATTGAAGCCTTCCCCTCAAAATAAAAGAAAAAAGAAAAGAAAAGAAATAGCGCAAATTTTGGTCAAGAAGATCCTAGAAGATATTTTTCCAAGATATGGCCTGCCTAAGTTAAAAGGGTCTGATACTGGACCAGCGTTCGTGGGCCAGATAAGTAAGGGGTTAGCCAGGACCCTGGGGATTAATTGGAAGTTACATTGTGCTTATATACCCCAGAGTTTAGGACAGGTGGAAAGAATGAATATAACCATTAAACAGACCTTAAAAAATTAAGCTTAGAGACCGGAATAAAAGATTGTACTATGCTACTGCCTTATGCACTGTTTCATGAAGGAAATACTCACTCTGTTTTTTGTGTAACCTCACCCCCTATGAAATTCTCTATGGTGCCCCTCCTCCAGGAAGGGACCGAACCCCAACTCTAAGACCTAACGATCCCTTTCACACCCCTTGCTTGACAGATTTAAAGCTCTTGAAAGAACTCAGGGATACCTGTGAAAACGGCTGGCCACTGCCTACCAACCTGGGGACAAGGGGACTCCACATCGATATCAAGTAAGAGACTTTGTCTACGTAAGATGACATCAGGTGTCATCCCTGGAACCCCACTGGAAAGGACCATACCAGGTGGTACTTATAACACCTACAGAAATAACAAAAAGAAAAAAAATTGAAAATAAAGAAAGGAAGAAATTAAAAAAAATAATAATGATAATAAAAAAATGAAAATTAAAATTTAAAGAAATAATACTACTAATAATAAAATAAAAAAAATTGAAAACATAAAATAAGTTAAAGAACAACTACACCAACAAAAAATAAAAATGAAAGAAAAAGAAAAAAAAAACATAAATGCAGTCATAGATTTCGATTAACTTCTCTTAAAGTAGGTGGTGCTGTGCCCACTGGGCCAAGCTTCTCCTCTCAAAGGTGGGAACCATTAACTGTGCAGCAGCTCTAAGTCCCAGACTGGGTGGGTCTCCAATCCTGAGTGCCTAGGGCCTTCTCTTGTGTTTCCTCAAACCAGGCCCCGCTCACCACAATACTGGCTACACGCCAGTTCTGCTGCTCCTGGGAGCCCTGTTTTCATGAATACCTGGGCACACTCTCCCTGTTTGCCTCCCTCAGCCCCTAAGTTTGTAGAGCTTGGGGCTGAGAACCCTCAGCAAATTTGCTTGCCCTCCAGGAGCCAGGCCCCTGGTAGCTGGTGCAAGAGACCTCAGTTGTCTGCACTGGTGGGAGCGGTAGCCGAGAGCTCCTGAACGCAAGTCCAATGCCACTCCTGATTCCCTCGGTCTGGCTATGGAGCTCACAGGAGAGCTAGGAGGGGCCGTTATGAAAGAGCTGGGAGGGGCTCTTAAGGTTTCTCCACTGTGTGGAGAGAGATGGCTAGGGGATTAAACACCTGTCACAAAGGTTTCAATGAAGATATCTCCTCCACTCGTGATGTCAGTTCTCTGCCATGGTGGTATCTCGTGCAAATGGTGACCGTTCTTTCCCTTTGCCGGGTGACCAATGCAACGGGTGAGTCCTGACTGACTTTCCCAAGCCCCATTTCAGTCCTTTGGCCACTGCCTATGAAGGCTCAGTTGGCTTTTACCTCTGTAAATTCAGAAGGGCCGACCAATTATTTCAGCGGGATCTTTAGTGCTGAGTCATGAGAAGCAGGCGAACTGGAGGTTGAATGCAGCATATCCGGACTCGGTGTGTGTGTTCTGAGGGGCCCAGATTGTACGCCCCAGATCCACATCAGCTGAGCATTGCCTAGTGATCCTGAGCAAACAGCATTTAGACAGTTTACGGCTCCCTATGCCCGCACATTTGAAGATGTCAGAGACTTGATCTCTCTGCACCTGCCACCATGTTAGATCTCCTCAATGATATTCATGTTACCCTTACAGCTTCCTGGCATAAGCAAGTTCTTGGGATTGTAACACTACTGCTTCTGTTTCAAGTCCAGATTTCTAGAAATGAATCCTTGCCGCCATTGCCTCTGCCTCTGGACCATGCTCACGTTAGCTGCGCTCATGGGTGCTGCGCTCGACTGTGACTATAGCGGAACCACCGCGGCCTCCATTGCTCCTCAGCCCGGTGCCCATCCCCTGGGGCCCAAGCAGCTGCCACCATGGCTCTCCAGACCCCTCCTCCAGAGCACAGGTCCCTTAGCAGGGGAATGCAGAATGACCCCAGAGACAGGCTCTGCCCGAAGGTGCAGCGGCGAACAGGCGACCTAGGCGCTCGAGGCCACGGTCCAGCCTTCAGAGGACAGGACTCGGCCCTTAGCCCAGCTCCAACCTCTAGATGCGGCAGCCGGACAATTTAGACAGAGTCATCAAGACAGCCAGCAGAAAGCAAATGGTGGCTCCTGAGGAGTGGATTTTCGGCACAGAAACCACAGCCCAGCGAACAATCCCAGTCCATAAACTCTCCCTGTATATAAAAATATTTTAAAAAAGGGGGCGGAAGTAACTGAACTTTCTTTGCATCAGGTACTTACAATCCACTGCTGATTACACATTCAGGTTCTCTGCCTGGAGCGAAGCGAAAGAGAAAGCAGATGCGCGCAAAGCGCCCATGGCTTTGAGCAGCCAAGCGTCTCTTTTTCCATCTCTTTGTTTTTCCTGCTGCTTGGCAAGTGGTCTACTACAGATTAACGGTAAAAGGAGCTCTAACCAACTGCACAAAATCTCAATTAAAGCCGCTGCACTGAGCACCACACTCAGCATTTCAGCAACCCCCGTACGCAGCGGCCATCTTCCCTACCAGGTTTGGTTTTTCGGTTTTCGGTTTTTGTTGGCAGAGTGGCTGCCAGCAGAGAGCGTAAGTTCCCACTGGCGGTGGTGGACAGACATGTCCTGAAGCCACAGACCACGTCCTTGCAAGGGACTCCTTGGACGATTCGGGGAGGGACGGATGTGTCCTAATTAGGTGACTCTGCTGCCAACCTGACAGGTCTTGCTGGCTACTTATGTCTCTCAGGTTGAATTCACTGTCTGTCTTTGTGGTCTAACCCATCAGGTTTTGCCAGTTACTAGGTTCTAATCTCTCCTTCTGAACTCGTGTTAAACGTTAACTGTGTTTCCGTGTTTGTGTCACGTTTGTATTGTCATTGTCTCTGTTTGAGTAACTCACATTACGGGCCAAAGCCATTTCATGCCTCTGTCCTTGAAGCCTTTTCTGGTCCCTGGCTCCAACCTGACCCCTTTGCCCACGATCCTATCACTCAAACCTTCTGCACCTCCCCCTCTTCCCTCCATTCTCACTGAGTCACAAGTTTGAAAGTCTTAGGGTTGTGAACAAACGGGAGCTGCATGATGGTCTTTGTGTGTCTTTTTGTCTGTGTTTCTGTTAAATGTGATGGCATTGTGTGGACCGATGCAGAGTCCCGTGTTCCAACCTGCCTTAGATGTGTGGAAGTAACTTTAGCTAAATTTTAACCTAATGCTTCTCCTGTGAGGGACCAAAAGTCAATAGAACCGCCAGCTTTTCTGTTCTCACCTTTTACACCTCTCTTAGCTGTGTTTTAAAGAACTTTGATGTACTTTACTCCCCTTTGTTAAGCGAGATTAGGGAAGCACTGTTTTCTTTTCTTTCCATAGTTGGGTTGAGCAGGCCAACTGCAGAGGGAAATGCCTGGGGTCTAAGAACTTTGATATCTCGCATAAACTTTTCTCAAAACCCTGTCCTCATTATTAAATTGGCATTAATTGGATTTGGGGATGGGATCCAAACCTTCAGTCATAAATTTTGACACCCCAGAGTGGACTTTAAAGGAGTCCCCACTCTGCCCTCTTGGGGAAGCCTAGAACTCAAAAAACTGCAAGCAGAAAATGAACTATTTGGGAGCTGACTACTGAAAAGTTGGGAGATATAGAATATGCCTGGTGCCTGGGGTCAAACCAAACCAGAGGAACTAATCCTGTAAGTAAAAAGTGAGGCTAAGGGACTCGCAGCAGCTGCCCGAGCCATTTTGCTGTGGGGAACTCCCTTATTCCTTACCTGCACTTTAAGGATTACTCCACCTCTGTTTGCTTAACAAAAGGGAGAATGAATGCAGTAATATGTTGATATTATAGATTGTTTCTTGGGGATGATCTTGGCTGAATGTGTATCTAAAAGATGATTTATTATTGTAACAATCTGGTATCTAAATGGGTTTCTAAAGCATTGCACTATCTTACAGTATAAAGTTGGGTTTAAACAATTGTTTAGTTTGATTTCAGATAGTTCATGCTAGAAACCTTAAATACTTAGGATTAAAAAAAAATTAAAGAGTTTAAATTTTTAACTAGGTAGCCTGAGAAAATTCCACCAGATATACCAGTGCATTAACTTGGGCAAAGAAAATAAATTATGATATGGTATCTGTTCCCCTCAGTGTGTAAGATTTAAAAAAAATGGTGCTAAATTAAAAGGTTCGTCTGGCTTATTGAAATGGCATTAATTAGCAACAATCTTGGAAATATTTAAAGCTTAATTTCGGATACCCAAGGCAGTGTGTGGTTTTTTAAAAAAATTTTCAGCCAATTTAATGTAACTTAATACTACTTTTGAAATTTCAGAACAAAGAAAGTGGGTTATTATCTTATAGAAACTTTTTTGAGATGGTGCCATTTATATTATCAAAAAATGATCCAATTTTCAGTTTTGTGTGAGCAAACTTTTCTAGTGTAGAAAAATCTAAAGATATAAAATTTTGAGAATTACATCTTGAACTTGCATCATAATTTTCAACATTCAAACCTGGAAATTATGACATAGCTATAATGCCTTAGGCATGAGGTTTCTGCTCAAAATTCGCGTCTTTCCAGTTTTCGAGACGTCAGTCAGGACTTAAGTTGATATGCAATCAGGAAGAGACAGATAAAAAGGAGTAAAAGTTTATGTTTACCTGAACTCAAACTAGACTCAACGAATAAGTACATTATATGGTATTTACTAATTACTGAATAGTCATCTTTTTTAGGACTCCTGCTTTTTCTTAGATTCTGTATTTTTTTTTTTTCTTTTTTTGAGCTCATAATCTTTATCCTGCAGATCGGTAAATGTTTTCGGATCAGATCTATTTTTGATCAACTGTGGAGTTTTTAAACATTGCAATGGAGATTTCACCTGAAAAAGCTACAAGGCCTTTACTATTGTGTTATGTGTTACATTTGTGTTATGTGTTGTATGTCGGTATGCCTGTATGTGTGTAAGTCAATATATAATGCAGTGATATGACAATTGATAGATGAGGAGCGCTCATGAGAAATTTAAAAATGGATTCAAATATCTTTGATTCATGTGATTCAAATGGTTCAATTCAAATTGGGTAAAAAGATAAAAATAAAGATGTCTTTAAAAATAGGCCTATAAGTTTTCTAGGTGTTCAAAAACGCCCTAGTATAATGTTGATGTCTATAAAATAATCTGCTTAAATTCAGAAATTTACATGTATTGTTTCAAAATGTGAACAGAAAGAGGTTAACAAATGGAAAAGAGAAACTAAAAGGTTCTAGATATAGATTTAATAGAGGGAAAATGTGTTTCTGGATAAGAGAGTCTATATGATTAAGTAATTAAAAGGTTTAATAATAAAAAAGTTTTGTGTAAGTTGGTTATATGTGTAAGTTTTGAGCAAGTAATCTTAAAAAATTAAACAGCTGGTTAAACTAGTACTGTTTTTACAAAATTGTGCCATGTTATTTCTTTAAAAAGCTAAACTTGGTTAATGCAAAAACATCAATGTAATTGTGGTGTTAATGTGTTCATATCTTCCAGGTATACAAGTCTGTAAGGTAGAAGCTTCAAAAGAGCATTGTATCAAGCTGGTGTTCTAAGGTTGTATGGTAATTCTAGGCTTAAAAGTAAAACATGTTGGAGATTTATGTCTGTCATTTGTGTTCTATAATTGGACTTCTTTTCAATAAGATATTTACAGTTCCATCATACTTTCTACACTGAGATACAATCTAAATGTATTTTTAAGTTTATGAGAGCCTAAACTCTGAAGGTATTATTGTAAAACACAAAGGTAATTCCCATTCATTTCCATGTGAAAACTGTTTTCTTCTGGCTTCACAAAGGGGTGGCCTGAGGCAAAGACTTTCCTGATATTCAGGGCAACATAACAATAGGTAATCAAAAGGACCAAAGCAGGGTTTCTCCACTGAGACTTTACTGGTCACATTGATATCTGAGTTTTCTGAGATGCTTGCCATTCCCTTCAGGTATCCAAAACATGGCCATGTCACAGAGCTTGGAAGGGGTCCATATCTTGGACACAAAACCATGAGCCTATTCTGGAGAGTGGCCAGAATTCAGGAAGAATACAGGAACGTAGGAAGATAGTAGGTGTTTCCCAGTGATAAGGCAAGCCACAGTCCATTCATGAATTGGGCAGGATGAATGTTGGGAAGTTTTCTCCTTGACAGGACACACCCACTGAGACATTCTCTTTTTTAATGTCTACAACTACGGACACACTGGGATACACAGACATAGAAACACTCACCTTTTCAAAGGACTAACTAGAAACAGTTCACTAGAAACCAAACAAACCACCTTTTCTAACTATTCTCAGGACATGAGAAAAAACCACAAACCCACACTCACACGCACAAAGGCACCTCCCTCCCCATGTTCGTTTGGAGCTATCCAGAGTGTCCTCTAACTGGAGCACCATACTATGTTCCCCAGAAATGGCCTGTCCTGTCTCAGATCTGGTCTCCTTGGACAACTCTGTGAAGTTGTCAGGAGCCAGCAGTGAGCCTCTACATGCTTTCTCTGAAAGGGCCCCCCTTCAGAACTTTCCTGACATTTGGCCATCCTCACATAAGTAGGTACCATGAAAGACTGATTCTGTCCTTGGTAAATCCAAACAATTGGGATCACTGGGACTGGGGCTGGGACTGGGTCTGGGTGCCTGGCTTCCTGGAACCCAAATTCGGAGAGTTCCATCAACAAGGATGTGAAGTGAGGTTACTTCCTTCAGGAACTGAATGACATCACTGCCTTGGCAACCACTTTTTCCTAACATTTGCTTCCTAGGGTCTCATAAGATGGAGGATGCCCCATCTTCTTGTGACACTTTCACAAGTTAGAATGGTTTAAAAACCATAGGCACCTGGGAACACCTGTCTGGACAGGCCTAGTTTGGTCAATCTTCCCTACATTAAGAAGAGAGAGGATGATTCAGACACATCCTTTCATCCTGACTGGGTTGTTTGCCATGAAAGAATACTTTTGCTCTCTCAGGTCTTTTATTGCTGCCTACATCTTCTCCAGGAATCATTTTTGCATGGACCTTTGATGTTCTCAGCAGTTGGAAGGTCCCCTACATTCCTGTATTGTAAGATCAACTCTGTCCCTGCTCTTCTGTAAAGTGAGATTGAGGGAATTGTGTATAGTTAGGATTAATAACATGTTCGATTTGTATTAGGAATCATTCTGCTGGATGAATAATGGTATTGGAAACCTGCAATATTTATAAGAATATATAGGTGAATATAAGTATGAAAACAGAAATCTAGGTAAGATTTGAAGCGCTGAGAGGTATTGGGCCCTTGATTGGGATACTTAGCTTTGAATTACATTCTGCACTGAGGTCTGAGATAAATTGATATAGAATGGAATAAAACACTATACCTCAGATGATTGAATGTAGAAGAGAACATCCAGTCAAGAAGTGGTAGTCGGGAGGATTAGGAAGATAGTAAGTTTTGGAAGAAGAGTGAGTCTAGGAGTTGGACCAAGACTTTTTTAGTAATAGGGTTTTTGTTAGAGAATGAATGTAAATGTCAGAAAATGTGAAGAATCAGTCACTATGATGAACTGGGCAAAATATGTAGAAAAATAGATATCAATAGTGACATTAAGAAATAAGGCAAAGTATAAAGTGAGTGAGAGGATTAGACATTTTCAACAGGGTTGAGGTTGAATATATAATCTTAGCATGAAACAAATATCTCCTCACCAATAGGATTGACATTTGAGAGCCTTAGGCACCCTGGACATGGATGTTTTTAGTAATTCTTACTCACATTCAATTTAGGCGTTGGTACAAACATAAGTGTGACCTTTGAATTTTTTATCCATAATATTACTATGATAAAATATATATGTAGATCTGGTGACATGAGTATTTCTCCCACCATTAAAGGGAGCTATATTCTGAAAACTCATAAATTAGTATTTGGAATAAAAAAGTTGTACTCTGCGTCTATGAATATAGAGATAATGGATGAATAGTCCATACTGTGAATAAATAATATAACTGGTTTCAACTTTAGAAATTGGAATAAATTGATATCTGAAAATATACAGGAAATCTTATATTGATATACAATCATTCATTCCAACCAATTATACATCTAATGGTAATATTAGTGTTATGGTTTATCATAAAGAGTGTGTGAGTTTTGCTTCAAAATAATTATGGAAATCAAATATAATGCGTTAGGAAGAAGTATCATGAAAAGACCAGTCAAAAAAAAAAGGAGGAATACGTGTGATCTGAAGCAGGAAGTGATTGAAAGTGTACCAAATGCCTTTAAATTTGTGAAATGCGGATGAAATGTATTTTCTAAGTTGTCCATAAATTGAAGAAATAGTAATGTACCAGTGTTGAATAAAAATGAACATTAAAATACACAACATTTCCCATAGGAATCTACTTGCATTGATGTTAAACTGGGTCAGTTACTTTAGAACTATAAGGATTTGTATGCACCTTTCACTGAAGTGAGTGTTCAGTACTAGAAAAAAAATATGTACTTGAGGAGGATGAATATTTCTGAATATAATCTTGTGAAAATTTGATTATAAAACCACATACATGAACATGAATGAATTTAGGGAGTGTATAATAAGAGACATATATTTCATATTTTGAAAAATCTAGAGAGTGTAGATTTTTCACAAAACACACACAGAGATATTAAAAAGCAGCAATATATATGACAATCGAAATTCATCATGAAATACATATCATACACAGATCCAAAAATATTTATTTTACTGAACATGGATTTATGTACAATGTTGTTCAACTAGGAAGCTCACCCATAGGTTGACTTCTCAGTTCCAACAGCGTTTAGGAGGAGTGATCTCTTCTCACAATCTTTATCTGCCACGTCAGCCATCTCACAAGAATTTACGTGTGGTACCAGGTAGCATTCTATATGTGCATATAAAAATACATGTGCTAAATAGGCAACAGATAAAGGGAGACAGGAATTCACATATTTGATACCTTTCAAAACACATGGAGAAATATTTCAATTAAAAATTTACCAGATTTATAACACCTACACTTTATCATGCAAAAGGCAAGTCCAACAATACACCATGCCTCCTCTGAACTGCTTGTATTTCTATTCTGCTTGGGTTATTTTTCTCCATCATATTAGGATTAGTGGGCAGACTCTAGTAGGGTATGGGTTGGTGTCAGATTTCAGTAATTCGAATGGAAAATAGGAAAATGAATCCATTGTGTATGCAAATATGTGCTACAAAAAATCTACCCATTCTCATTCAGAACAATGCCTTGACATTACCTTCACCCCAAGTAAGACACAGTTAGAGGAGAAGAATTAGTAAATCGGTGAATACATATCTGGAATAGAAAATGCTCAGGAGATCACAACCTTGGGGGTTGTAGAGGAGTTTTCAAAAGTAAGGGACAGGATGAACACTCCACAATCGTGGAACTTTGTTGGCCTAAAGACTTCTTGAGAAACTGCCCCTGAGGTTGGGCACTTGAAATATATGTTGTTGTCAGGAGCTTTAGCTTCCTTTGTAGTGATACCATCAAAGATGGGTCTGCATTTATGTGACCTGGAGGACTTGGTTTCTTATTATCCAAAGAACATGAGGCAGCAGTGCTGTATTCTCTCTTTGTAGGTAAATTGTGGACACTGGGGGCTAAGTGTCTCCCTTTCTTGACTGTGAAGCCAATTGTTCCTCCTACAATTTTCGTGATGTTTCTTGTTTCTGCACTGGTATTTTGGCATTTGCTTCATGAAATACAAGGAGTTCAACTGGGAAACAGTGCTGGAGGGAGTTATGTCATGTGTAGAGGGTCAGGGTCTGCAGACGAATTCACCAACCAGCCTTCTATCCCACATAGCTTGGCCCCTTGTCCATAACAAACTGATTCTGATCATTGCCCTAAAACCTCTCCATATAACAAGATGCCTTTACATATAAGGGTCTGCTGGCTGCACCATGTCAGCCAAAATCCATTTGGAAGTCAATGGCAGAACCACATGGCCCCACCACAGATGTTTTATCATACACCTGCTCACCACAGCTCTGGGCCCACTTCTCAGCAGGCTACAACTTACTGGCATCTTTGTTCTACACAATTTTTAAGAAAACATGTCAAACAAGGCACTGTCTGGTACACTCATGATCAGCAAGAAGACTTCCAAAGGTTCTCTAGTGACACCTGGTCATGGGAATTTCAAACATTTTATGGTATTTACTGAGCCATTTTTCAAGGATGACGTTGGAGGCACTGTGGGTTACAATTCATTCAGGAACCATTAAATGTTGAGGAAGCTCATTTCAATGAAAGCTCTACAGAACTCTCACAGGTAAGGCTTCCAAAAGAGTGGCCAAAAGACACATATATTTCATATTTAGTAAAATCTGGACAGTGTGTGTGTATATATATACACACACACACACACACACACACAGAGACATTAAAAACTAGCAATATATATGCCAATCGAAATTAATCGTGAAATATATATCATCCACGTATCCAAAAGTATTCATTCATTTTACTGAACATGGATTTATGTATAAGTTGTTCAACTAGGAAGCCCACCCATAGGTTGAATTTTCAGTTCCAACAGCATTTAGGAGGAGTGATCTCTTCTCACAATTTGTATCTGCCAAGTCAGCCACCTCACAAGAAAATACGTGTGATACAAGGTATGATTCTATATGTGCATTTAAAAATACATGTACTGAATAGGATACAGAGAAATGGGGGAGACAGGAATTCATATATTTGATAAGTGTAAAAACACATGGAAAACTCTTTCAACAAAAAATTGACTAGATTTATAACTCCTACGCTATATAATAGAAAAGGCAAGTTCAACTATACAACACGACTCTTTGATTTGCTTGTATTTCTATTCTGTTTGGGTTATTTTTCTCCATCATGTTAGGATTAGTAGTCAGAGTCTAGTAGGGTATGGGATAGTATCAGGGATTGAGTATTTCGAATGGAAAATTGGAAAATGAATCCAATGTGTATGCAAATATGTGCTACACAAAAATCTTCCCACTCTCATCCAGAACAATGCCTTGATATTACCTTCGCCCCAAATACCACATTTAGAGGAGATGAGTTAGAAAATCTGTGAATACATATCTGGAATTGAATATGCTCCGAAGTTCACAACCTTAGAGGTGGAAGAGGAGTTTCCAAAAGTAAGTGACAAGGTAAACACTCCACAAACATGGAGCTCTGCTGGCCCAAAGACTTCTGGAGAAAATGCCTCTGAGGTTGGGCACTTGAAATATACGTTGTCAGGAGATTTAGCTTCCTTTGTAGTGAGACCATCAAAGCTGTGTCTACATCTATGTGACCTGGAGGTCATGGTATCTTATTTTCCAATGAACACGAGGCAGCAGTGCTGAATTCTCTCTTTGTAGGTCAACTGTGGCCACTGGTGTCTAAGTGTCTCCTCGTGTGGACTGTGAAGCCATTTGGTCATCCTCCAATTTTCATGGTTTTTCTTCCTGATGCACTGGGAGTTCGGTAATTGCTTCACGAAATACAAGGAGTTCAACTGGGACACAGTGCTGGATGGAGTTTTGTCACATGTGGTGGGACAGGGTCTGTAGGATTATGCACCAACCAGGCTTCTGTCCAACATAGCTTGCCCCCTTTACCAAAGCAACCTGATTCTGAACATTGCCCTGAAACCTATCCATACAACATGATGCCTTTACATATAAGGGTCTGCTGACTGCACAATGTTAGTCGAAGTCATTTGGAAGCCAATGGTAGATCCACATGAAACTACCATAGCTGTTTTATTTCACACATGGCCACCTTTGTTCTAGGCCCACTACTCAGCAGGGTCCAACTAACTGGCATCTCTGATCTTCACAATTTTCGTGAAACCCAGTCAATCAAGGCACTGTCTGGTACACTCAGGATCAGCAACAGGATATCCAATGGTTCTCCAGTGCCACCTGGTCATGGGAATTACAAAAAGTTCATGTTATATATTGAGCCATATTTCAAGAATGAAGTTGGAGGCACTGAGTTTTTCAATTAATTCAATAACCATCAAATGGTGAGGAAGCTAATTTCAATGAAAGCTCTGGAGGTCTATCAGAGGAGAGGTTTCACAAAGAGTGGCCAAAAGTTCACATGAACCCAGGCCCATTGAGGTCTACAATGTGAAGTCCATGTGTGTTTTGACTCTCAACTATGGCTGTCAAATCTTTCACAATAAAATCATGTGATATCCTGGCTGAGATTCCCAGTGCTCTGTGGAAAGCCACTCTGGGCGTAGATCTCAGTTTCCAAGGGCCAATCTTATGTGTGGCCTCCTAATATGCCAAAACAATTCATGGCAATACTTCTTTGAGGTCAATTCCAGAACTCAGTCTTTATGGGGAATCACACCAGAGTTCAAGCCCAGGTGGACCCAGTCATCTCTTCCTACCACCACACAAATGACCACAATTAAAACCAAAAAACTCCCACATTGCCCTCATCTTCTTATATATAGACACTCATCATAACCTCTGGCTGGAGGTTTCCTTGAGGGGTGCAGCCCAAGGCAGTGTACAAAATAAGCTCCCGTGCCCCTCATTTGCCTAAAGTCATGGTGGCCTGGACATGCTTCCTGTGAACCAGGAGTGATCACATAGGCCTGCCATTAATACTGCTCCGCTTCTCCAATTTGAGGCCTACTGACTGTGCGTTTTAGATTCTTTATGTGAATTAATGTCATGAGAAAACCCAAGCAACTATGAGCTAGCCTCTGTAGGATTTAAAGAATTCACTTGACCCAAAGGATCTCTATTCTCACTTAATTGAGATCAGGAACCTTACAGAGGAAGTCAAGAGACTCTATCCACAATGACTGTTCTTTTAGCCATAGCAGGAGTTGGCCATCCATAAGGCAAGCGGCAGTCCATTCCTAAATTTGGTAGAATGAATGCTGGGGAGCTTTCTCATAGACAGGACACATCCACTGATGCATTATCTTTTCTAATGTCTACAACCACGGACAGTGAATTACAGACATAGAAACACTCACATTGTCAAAAGACTTACTAGAAATAGTTCACTCCAAACCAAACAAACCGCCTTTCCTACCTATTCTCAGAACATGAGACAAAACCCCAAACTCATACCCAAACCCACAAAAGCACCTCCTTCCCACAAGTAGGTCTGTGACTATTTGGAGTGTCCTCTGACTGGAGGGCCATACAATGTTCCTCCAAAATAGCCTGTCCTGTCTCAGATCTTGTGTCTTTGGCCAACTTTCTGAAGTTGTCAGGAGTCAGCGGTGAGGCACTACCTTCTTTCTCAGGAAAGGCCCCTCTTCAGAGCTTTTCTGCCATTTAGACATCCTAACATCAGTAGTTAGCAAGAAAGAATGACCCTGTCCTAGGGAAATCCAAAAAGTGAGAACACTGGGACTGGGACTAGGACTGGCACTGTTTAACTGGCTTCCTGGATCCCAAGATCAGAGAGTTCCATCACAAAGGAAGTGAGGTGAGGTCACTTCCTTCAGGAACAGAATGAGTTCACTGCCTTGGCAACCATTTTGTCTTAACAGTTGCTTCCAAGGGTCCTATGAGATGGAGGCTGCCCCTGGTTCCTGTGACACATTCACAAGTTAGAATGGTATATCAACCATAGGCACCTGGGAACAACTCTCCACACAGGTCTCATTTGGTCCATCTTCTCTACATTAAGAATAGAGAGGCTGATTCAGACACAACCCTTCATCCTGACCAGGTTGTTCGCCATGGAAGATGACTTTTGCTCAATCAGGTCCTTCAAAGCTGCCTACATCTTCTTCAGGGATCATTTTTGCATGGATCTTTGAGGTTCTCAGCAGGTGGAAGATCCCCTACATTCCTGGATTGTAAGACCAACTCTGTCCCTGCTCTTCTGAAAAGTTAGATTGAGGTAACAGTATATGGTCAGGGTTGATAACATGTTCGATTTGGGTTAGGAATCATTCTGCTGCATGAATAATGGTATTGGGGGATGCCACCGAGGACTTGAGAAATCGAGGAACAATTGTCTCCTCGACTCAGTGATTTTTTGTTTCAGATTCGGTATTGCCAGCCCATAGGGTTTTGCCTGCTATGCAGTCCTGGTCTCAGTTTTGGACGTCCATTGCCTGTCTTTATTGTCTTGTCTTGTCTGTGTTGTGTGTTGTTGCATTCACTGTTTGTGTATCTTTCAATATGGGAAAGAGCACTTCAATGTCTCTGTCCCTGACCCTTGATCACTGGACCAAAGTTCGCTTAAGGGCTCAGAATCTTTCTTTTTCAGTAAAACTCCAGACTTGCCAGACTGTCTGTGCCTCAGAATGTTTCACCTTTCAAGTCGGATTGCCCCTAGAAGCATCTTTCTTCTTCCCACTAATTTAAAAAGTCAGAGATATTGTCTTTCAGCTGCGCACACATAGCCATCCTGATCAACAGCCATGTATCTTAACTTTGCAGGACCTCTGCAAGTCTCCTCCTCCATGCGTGAAGCCTTTCCTTGTCCCTATCCCTGCTCGTACTGCTTCCCCCATGATCTCTCAAACCCTCTGCTTCTCCTCCTCCACCACCCTCTGTTCTCCCTGAGTCACAAGATTTGACTCTACTGGACTCTCATCCCCCTCCTTATACCCTGCCCTCATCCCCCAACCACCAACCCCCTCTAAGTTATTCCCCTGCAGCTGACTCAGCCTCTCCGCCATTGGAGGAAGCTAAGCTGGGCCTACGCCCTCCAGATAACTCCCCCACAGCACACACAGCCCCACCTCCCCAGGAGGAAGCTGGCCCGGCTAAGGGAACTCGCTGGCTTCGAATGATTGAAAACCCTGGAACTCCCGTGATGCTTTCAGAACATGAGAGAAAACCACAAACTCACACCCACACCCACAAAGACACCTCCTTCCCACAAGTAGGTCTGTGACTATCCGGAGTGTCCTGTGACTGGAGGGCCATACAATGTTCCCCCAAAATGGCCTGTGTGTCTCAGATCTGGTGTCTTTGGTCACCTCTCTGAAGTTGTCAGGAGCCAGCAGTGAGGCACTACCTTCTTTCTCTGGAAAGGCCCTTCTTCAGAGCTTTCCTGTTATTTGGCCATCCTAACATCAGTAGTTAGCAGGAAAGAATGACTCTGTCCTCGGGAAATCCAAAAAGTGAAAACACTGAGACTGGGACTAGGACTGGCACTGTTTAAGTGGCTTCCTGGATCCCAAGTTCAGAGAGTTCCATCACCAAGGAAGTGAGGTTAGGTCACTTCCTTCAGGAACAGAATGATTTCACTGCCTTGGCAACCATTTTGTCCTAACAGTTGCTTCGAAGAATCCCATGAGATGGAGGCCATGCGTGTTTTGAATCTTAATTATGGCTGCCAAGTCTTTAAGAATAAAAGCATATAATATCCTGGCTGAGATTCCCAGTGTCCTGTGGAAAGCCACCCTCGAACTAGATATCAGTTTCCTAGGGCGACTCTCATGCGTGGCCTCTTAAATTCCAACACAATTCATGGCAATACTCCTCTGAGGTCAGTTCCAGAACTCAGTCTCTAAGGGGAATCACAGCAAGTTCAAGCCCAGGTTCACCCAGTCATCTCTTCCAACTGCCACACAAATGACCACAAATAAAATCAAAACACTCCCACATGGCCCTCATGTTCTGCCATATAGACACTCATCATAAACTCTGGCTGGAGGTTTACATGAGGGGCGCAGCCCAAGTCAGTATCCAAAATAAGCTCCCCAGCCCCTCATTTGCCTAAATCTGGGTGGCCGGGACACCCTTCTTGTGAACCAGGAATGATCAAATAGGCCTGCCGTTAATACTGCTCTGCTTCTCCAAATTGAGGACTACCTACCTTGGGGATTAGATTGTTAATGTCAATTGGTGTCATGAGAAAGCCCTAGCAGCTATGGGCTGGCCTCTGCAGGGCTTGGAAGAACTCATTTGACCCAAAGATTCCTATTCTCACTTGATGGAAGTCAGGAACCTTACAGAGGAATGCGAGATACTTCACCCACAGTGACTGCTCTTTTGGCCATTTTGGTTTTGGATGCGCACATAAAATCTTTCTTTAGATCCATCAGGTGCTGAGAATCTAAGCCATAGCCTCACACAGGCCAAGAGGCTGATTCAGACACATCCCTCTCCAAAGCAATTAAGCAAAGAGCCACAGATGTTGCCCATTCATTTCCATTTGAAAACTCTTTCTTCAGGCTTTCTAAAGGGTTGGCCTGAGGCAAAGACCTTACTGAAATTCAGGGCAACAGAACAATAGGTAATTAGAAGGAACAAACCAGGGTTTCTTCACTGAGAAATGTAAAATCCATTGGTGTGCCACTACCTGCTTTCTCAGGAAAGGCCCCTATTCAGAGCATCCCTGGCATTTGGCCATCCTCACATCTGTAGGTACCAAGATAGCTTGACTCTGTCCTTGGTAAATCCAACAAGTGAGACCAATTGGAGTGGAACTGGGACTGGCTCTGTGTGCCTGGCTTCCTGGATCCCACATTCCATCACCAAGGAAGTGAGGTCAGGTCACTTCCTTCAGGAACTGAATGAGGTCACTGCCTTGGCAACCATTTTGTCCTAACAGTTGCTTCCAAGGGTCCCTTTAGATGGAGGCTGCCCCTGCTTACTGTGACACATTCACAAGTTAGAATGGTATATCAACCATAGGCACCCGGGAACAGCTTTCCACACAGGTCTCATTTTTCCATCTTTTCTACATTAAGAATAGAGAGGCTGATTCAGAAACAACCCTTCATCATGACCAGGTTGTTCGCCATGGAAGATGACTTTTTCTCAATCCGGTCCTTCAGAGGTGCCTACATCTTCTTCAGGGATCATTACTGCATATACCTTTGAGGTTCTCAGCACGTGGAAGATCCCCTACATCCCTGTATTGTAAGACCAACTCTGTCCCTGCTCTTCTCTAAAGTTAGATTGAGGTAACAGTGTATGGTTAGGATTGATAACATATTCTATTCGGGGTTAGGAATCATTCTGCTGAATGAATAATGGTATTGGGAACCTGCAATATGTATAAGAATGTACAGGGGAAATATATGTATGAAAACAGAAATCTAAGTAACATTTGAAGCCCAGAAAAACATTGGGCCCTTGATTGGGATACTTAGCTTTGAATAAATCGATATACAATGACATAGAACCTTGTACCTTGGATAATTGAATGTAGAAGAGAACATCCAGTACAAAAGGATAGTCGGTAGTGAAAGGTTATTAAAATAGTTAATTGTCACTTCCTGTTTTTCTGTATGCTTAACAAAACACTGTTGAAATCTTGAGAACTGTTTGCTAATCTTGTTCCCAGAATGTGCTGTCCCCAACTGCCAAACTGTAGAATATGCTCCCTCACCAGGTTGCATGTAAACCGCCCACTCGCCCTTACCCATCAGTATACTTCCTCCCTGCCCTCTCAAGGAAAGTAAATAATCCCTGCTTAAACTGTTGTCAGGGCTCTCTGCTCTATTCAAGTGAGCTCTGAGCCCCAGCATGCTGGACCCCAAATAAACCCTTTGCTGTTGCATGAGACAGTCTCTTGGTGGTCTCTTCCTCTGACACTCGCCGGACCTTTACATATTGACGTTCCACCGAGTTCCGTCACTGGCGGACGAGAGACCCCAAAGGGCTCCTCTCGGAGCAAGTAAGGCACCTCTTTCTGGTTTCAGGATTCATGTTAGGGCTTGGCAATATCGCTTGCGATGAAGAGCCTGAGTTCTCTCCGACTTTGGCTGAGAGACCTCTCACAGAGACACAGGGCACCTCCCTGGGGGACGCCGCAGAGGACTCAGGAAATCAAGGAACAATTGTCTCCTCGATTCAGTGATATTTTGTTTCGGATTCGGTATTGCCATTCCATCGGGTTTTGCTGTCTACTGATTCCTGGTCTCAGTGATGTACGTCCATTGCCTGTCTTTATGGTCTTGTTATATCTGTGTCGTGTGTCGTTGCATTTAGTTTGTGTATCTTTCATCATGGGACAGAGCACTTCAATGCCTCTGTCCCTGACCCTTAATCACTGGACCAAAGTTCGCTTAAGAGCTCAGAATCTTTCTTTTTCAGTAAAACTCCGGACCGGCCAGAATCTCTGAGCCTCAGAATGTCCCACCTTTGGAGTCGGATGGCCCCTAGAAGGATCTTTCTACTTACCACTAATTTAAGAAGTCAGAGATATTGTCTTTCAGCTGGGCCCAAATAGCCATCCAGATCAACAGCCATATACCTTAAATTGGTAGGACCTCTGCAAATCTCCTCCTCCATGGGTGAAGCCTTTCCTTGCCCCTTCCCCTACTCCTATTGCTTCCCCCACGATCTCTCAAACCCTCTGCTCATCCTCCTACTCCACCCTCTGTTCTCCCTGAGTCACAAGATTTGACTCTACTGGACTCTCCTCCCCCTCCTTATCCCCTCTCCTCTTCCCCCAACCACCAACACACTCTAAGTGATTCCCTTGCAGCTGACTCAGCCTCTTCGCCATTGGAGGAAGCTAAGCTGGCCCAGGGCCCTCCAGATAACTCCCCCGTGGCACACACAGACCTCCTCCCCTGGAGGAAGATGGCCCGGATAAAGGAACTCCCTGGCTGTGAATCATTGAAAACCCTGTAACTCCCGTGATGCTCCCCCTATGTCCCTACGGGCCAATGATTGACGACAACAATGGGGGAAAATTGCAAGCCTACCAGTATTGGCCTTTCTCCTCTTCAGACCTATATAACTGAAAAAATAACAATCCCCCTTTTTCCGAGGACCCTACCCGGCTCACAGGTCTGGTTGAATCATTGATGTTTTCATACCCGCCTGCTTGGAATGACTGTCAACAACTTTTAGGGACTCTCTTCATGACAGAGGAACAAAAGAGAATCCTCCTGGAAGCTAGAAAAAATGTCCTCGGACCAGATGGGAGACCGACACATCTTCCCAACATAATCAAAGCCAGCTTTCCTTGAAGCGACCAAACTGGATCCTCAACACATTTGAAGGTAAGAAAGCATCTGTCCACTTTTCACTGGGTTCCAAATAATTTGGCCAAGGTAAGAGAGATTATTCGAGGGCCTAATGAATCTCCCTCTATGTTTCTAGAGAGAATTATGGAGGCATATAGAAGATATACACCTTTCAATCCTCAGGCAGAGGATCAAAAAGCATCTGTCACAATGGCCTTTATTGGGCAAGCTGCCCTAAATATTAAAAGAAAGTTACAATACTTAGATGGATTACAAGATATGATTTTGGGAGATTTAGTCAGAGAAGCCGAGAAAGTATACTATAAGAGAGAAACTGAGGAAGAGAAGGGAGCAAAGGGAGGATAAAAGAAACAAAAGACAGACTACGGCGTTGACTAAGGTCCTGGTCAGAACACCAAAAGGGCCAGAAATTAAGAAATAGGGAGACAGGAAGAGATACCTGGTCCCATGCCCGAGGCCATCCCTGGCCTCAAATCAATGTGCCTATTCTAAAGAAAAAGGACACTGGGCCCACGAGTGCCCTAGAAAGAGACAGCCATGCCAGCCAGCCATTCTGACTCTGGAGGATGACTACAAAAGTTGGGGCTCAGATCCCCTCCCTGAGTTCGGGGTAACTTTTGAAGTGAAGGGGACCCCAGTAAACTTTGAAGTGGATACAGGGGCAATATACTCAGCCCATAAGGCTCCATTGGGCCCTCTATCAAATAAAAGGTCTACTGGCTGCACCATGTCAGTCACAAGGCATTTGGAAGCCAATGGAAGATCCACATGGCCCACCACAGATGTTTTATCACACACTTTCATAACACTGCTCTAGTCCCACTACTCACCAGGCTCCAACTTACTGGCATCTCTGTTCTACACCATTTTCTTGAAACCCAGTCAATCAAGGCACTGTCTGGTATACTCATGATCATCAAGAGGACATCCCAAGGTTCTCCAGTTTTAGCTGGTCATGGGAATTTCAAAAATTTTATGATAATTTTCCAGCAATATTTCACGGATGAAGTTGGAGGCACTGTGGGTTTCAATTCATTCAGGAACAATTAAATGCTGAGGAAGCTAATTTCAGTAAACTCTGGAGCACTCTCACAGGCAAGGCTTCCCAAAAAGTGCCCAAAAAGTAACATGAAACCAGGCCCATTGAGGTCTACAAAGCGAGGTCCATGTGTGTTTTCAATCTCAATTATGGCTGCCAAGTTTTTCAGAATTAAATCATGTGATATCTTGGCTGAGATTCCCAGTGTTCTTTGGAAAGCCAACCTGGGCCTAGACCTCGGGTTCCAAGGTTACCTCTCATGCCTGGCCTCCTAAAATCCCATCACAATTCATGGCAATACTTCTCTGAGTTCAGTTCCAGATCTCAGTCTGTAAGGGGAATCACACCAGAGTTCAAGCCCAGATGGACCCAGTCAAATCTTCCATGACACAAATGAATACAATTAAAACCAAAATACTCCCACACGTCCCTCATCTTCTTCCATATAAACACTCATCATAAACTCTGTCTGAAGGTTTCCATGAGGGGCACAGCCCAAGACAGTGTCCAAAATAAGCATCCTTGCACCTCATTTGCATACCTTCAGGGTGGCCTGAATACCATTACTGTGAACCAGGAGTAAACAAATAGGCTTGCCGTTAATAAAATTCCAATTCTCCAATTTGAGGCCAACTGACTTAGGGGTTAGATTCTTTATGTGAATTGGAGTCATGAGAAAACCCAAGCACCTATGGGCTAGCCTCTGCAGGTTGTGAAGAACTCATTTGACACAAAGGATCTCTATTCTCACTTGATGGAGGTCAGGAACCTTACAGAGAAAGGCGAGAGGCTTCATTCCAATGACTGCTCTTTTGGCCATTTTGGTTTTGTATTCACACATGGGATCTTTCTTTAGATACATCAGGTGCTGAGAATCTAAGCCACAGCCGCACACATGGCCAAGGGGCTGATTCAGACACATCCCTTTCCAAAGCAATTAAGAAAAGAGCCAAAGGTGATTCCCTTCATTTCCATTTGAAAACTGTTTTCTCCAGGCTTCACAAAGGTGTGGCCTGAGTCAAAGACCTTCCTGACATTCAGTGCAACAGAACAATAAGTAAGCAAAAGGCAAAAAGCAGGGTTACTCCACTGAGACTTTCCTGGTCACCCTGATATCTGAGTTTTCTGAGATGCTCGCCATTCTCTTCAGCTCTCCAGTACATGGCCATGTCACAGAGCTTGGAGGTGGTACATATCTTGGACACAAAACCATGAGCCTATTCTGGAGAGTGGCCAGAATTCAGGAAGAAAACACCAACTTAGGAAGATAGCAGGTGTTGCCCATCGATAAGACAAGCTGCAGTCCATTCACAAATAGGGCAGGATAAATTTTGGGAAGATTTATACTAGACAGGACACATCCATTAATGCATTCTCTTTTCTAATGTCAACAACAACGGACACAGACATAGAAAGACTCGGCTTGTCAAAAACTTAGTAGAAACAGTCCAATCCAACCAAACAAACCACCTTTCCTACCTATTCTCAGAACATGAGACAAAACCACAAACACACACCAACTCCCACAAAGGCACATCCTTTCCCCAAGTAGGTCTGTGACTATCCGGGGTGTCCTCTGAATGGTGGGCCATACTATGATTCCCGAAAATGGCCTGTCCTCTCTCAGATCTGGTTTTCTTGGCCAACTCTGTGAAGTTGTCAGGAAAAAGTGGTGAGGCACTACCTGCTTTCTCAAGAAAAGTCCCTCTCCAGAGCTCTCCTGGCATTTGCCTTCCTCACATCAGTAGGTACCAAGAAAGACTGACTCTGTCCTTGGAAAATCAAAACAATGAGCCCACTGGGACTGGGACTGGGACTACTTTTGGCTGCCTGGCTTCTTTGATACCAAGATCAGAGAGTTCCATCACCAAGGAAATGAGGTATGTCACTTTCTTGGAACTGAATGAGGTCACTGCCTTGGAAACCACTTTGTCCTAACCGTTGCTTCCAAGGCTACCATGAGATGGAGTTTGCCCCTACTTTCTGTGACACTTTCACAAGTTAGAATGGTATATCAACTATAGGCACCCGGGAACAGCTCTCCACACAGGCCTGGTCAGGTCAGTCTTCTCTACAATAAGAAGAGAGAGGCTGATTCAGACACATCCCGTCATCCTGACCAGGTTGCTCGCCATGGAAGATGAATTTTGCTCTCTCAGGACCTTCATACCTGCCTACAACTTCTCCAGGTATCATTTCTGAATGGACCTTTGAGGTTCTCAGCAGGTGGAAGGTCCCCTGCTTTCCTGTATTGTAAGAACCACTCTGTCCCTGCTCTTCTGTAAAATGAGATTGAAGGAACAGTGTATGTTTAGGGTTAATAACTGGTTTGATTTTTGTTAGGAATCATTCTGTGTGATGAATAATGGTATTGGGAACCTACGATATTTAGAAGAATATAGAGGTGAAATAGAAGTATGAAAACAGAAATCTAGGTATGATTTGAAGCCCAGAAGGTCATTGGGCCCTTGATTGGGATAGTTAGCTTTGAATTATGTTCTGCACAGTTGTCTAAGTTAAATCGATATACAATGGCATAGGACCTTGTACCTTGGATGACTGAATGTAGAAGAGAATATCTAGTCAAAAAGGGATAGTAGGTAGGATTTGGAAGATATTTGGTAGGTTTAGGAAGAAGAGTGAGTATAGGATTTGGACCAAAAGTTCTTTAGTAATAGGGTTTTAGTTAGAGAGTGAATGTAAATGTCAGCACATATGACGAGTCAGTCACTATGATGAGCTGTGGAAAATATGTAGAAAAGCAGATATCAATAGTGACATTACGAAATCAGGCAAAGTATATAGTGAGCGATAGGATTAGACATTTTCAACAGGGTTGAGTTTGAATACATAATCCTTGCAAGAAACAAATATGTAGTCACCAATAGGATTGACATTTGAGAGCATTAGGCAACCTGGACATGGATGTTTTTAGTAATTCATGTTCACATTACATTTAGGCTTTGGTACAATCATAGTGTGACCTTTACATTTTTGTCCAGATTATTACTGTGATAAAATGTATATGTAGATCAGGTGACATGAGTATTTCTACCACCATTTCTGGGAGCAATATATTGAAGACATAAAATTTGTATTGGGGGTACAAAGAGGTGTACCCTGTGTCTATGAATATGGAGATAAAGCATGAATAGACCATACTTATATTGATATACAATCATTCATTACAACCAGTTATACATCTAATGATAATATTAGTTTTTTGGTTTATCATGAAGAGTTTGTGAGTTTTGTTACAAAAGTGATTATGGAAATTGAAAATAATGTGTTTGGAAAGAATTCTCATGAAAAGACCTGTCAAGAAACCCTGACAATACATGCGTTCTGAAGCAGGAAGTGATTAAATTTGAAACAAATGCCTATCAATTTGTGAATTGTGGATGAAATTCATATCCTATGATGTGCAAAAACTGAAGAAATAATATTGTACCAGTGTTGAATAAAAATGAACGTCCAATTACATATCATGTCCCATAGGAATCTACTTGCATTGATGTTAGACGGGGTCAGTTACTGTAGAATTATTAGGATTTGTATGCACCAGTTACTGAAGTTAGTTTTCTGTACTAGGAAACAAATATGTATTTCAGGTGGATGAATATTTCTGGGAATAATCTTGTATAAATTTCATTATAAATCCACATACATGAACATGAATGAATTTATAGAGAGTGTATATAGGACACATATATTTTATATTTTGAAAAATCTGTGGAGTGTGTGTATATATATATATATATATATATATATATATATATATATATATAGACACACACGCACAAAGAGAGACATTAAAAAGTAGCAATATATATTCCAATCCAAATTCATCATTAAATATATATCATTCACAGATGCAAAAATATTTATTTTACTGAACATAAGTTTATGTATAATGTTGTTCAAATAGGAAGCTACCCTATATGTTGAATTTTAGTTCCAACAGCGTTTAAGAGGAGTGATCTCTTCTCACAATTTTTAACTTCCAAGTCAGCCACCTCACAAAAATGTACGTGTGATACCTGTTAGGATTCTATATGTGCATATAAATATACATGTGTGAATTGGCTACAGAGAAAGGGAAAAAATAAATCACATATTTCTTAACTTTAAAAACACATGGAAAATTATTTCAATTAAAAATTGAATAGATTTATAACTCCTACCTTATATAATGCAAAAGGCAAGTCCAACTATACAACATGCCTCCTCTGAACTGCTTGTATTTCTTTTCTGTTTGGGTTTTTTTCTCCATTATATTAGGAAGAGTATTCTGAGTCTAGTAGGTGTGTGTTAGTGTCAGGGATTCAGTATTTCAAAAGGAAAATTGGAAAAGTAATTCAATGTGTATGCAAATATGTGCTGCAAAAATATCCTAGCACTCTAATCCAGAACAATGCCTTCACATTACCTTCTCCCCAAGTAAGCCACAATTAGAGGAGAAGAGTTAGAAATTCAGTGAATGTATATCTGGAATGGAAAATGCTCTGGAGTTCACAACCTTGGAGGTGGTAGAGGAGTTTCCAAAAGTAAGGGACAGGGTAAACACTCCACAAACATGGACCTATGCTGGCCTTCAAACTTTTTGAGAAACTGCCTCTGAGGTTGGGTACTTGAAATATATGTTGTTGTCAGGATATTTGGCTTCTTTTGTAGTGAGACCATCAAAGCTTGGTCTGCATCCCTGTGCCCTGGAGGACATGGTTTCTTATTTTCCAATGAGCATGAGGCAGCTGTGCTGAATTCTCTCTTTATAGGTAAACTGTGTCCACTGTGGACTAAGTGTCTCCCCGTGTGAACTGTGAAGCCATTTGGTCCTCCTCCACTTTTTGTGGTGTTTTTTCAGCTGCACTGGGAGTTTGGTATTTGCCTTACAAAATACAAGGAGCTCAACTGGGACACAGTACTTGAGGGAGTTCTGTCACGTGTGGTGGGTCATGGTCTGCAGGAGAATGCACCAACCATGCTTCTATCCATCATAGCTTGCCCCATTGCCCCCTTGTCCATATCAACCTGATTCTGAACATTGGCCTGAATCCTCATCATATAACAAGATGTATTCACATATAAGGGTCTGCTTGCTGCATCATGTAAGTCAAGAGCCATTTGGAATCCAATGGTAGATCCTCATGGCCCTACCACTGATGTTTTATCACACAACTGCCCACCACTGCTGTAGACCCACTGGTCAGCAGGCTCCAACTTACTGCCATCTCTGTTCTACACCGTTTTCTTGTAACTCAGTAAATAAAGGCACTGTTTGCTATACTCATGATCAGCAACAGGACATCCAAAGGTTCTCCAGTGCCACCTGGTCACGGAAATTTCAAAAATTTCATGGTATTTATCTAGCCATTTTTCAAGCATGAAGTTGGAGGCACTGTGGGTTTCAATTCATTCAGTAACCATTAAAAGTTGAGGAAGCTCATTTCAATGAAAGCTCTGGAGAAATCTCAGAGCCAAGGCTTCCCAAAGAGTGGCTAAAATGTCACAGGAAGCCAGGCCCATTGAGGTCTACAATGTGAGGACCATGTGTGTTTTGACTCTCAACTATGGCTGCCTTGTCTTTAAGAATAAAATCATGTGATATCCTGGCTGAGATTCCCAGTGCTCTGTGGAAATCAACCCTGGGCCTAGATCTCAGTTTTCAAGGGTGACTCTCATGCGTGGCCTCCTAAAATCCCAACATATTTCATGGCAATACTTCTCTGAGGTGAGTTCCACAACTCAGTCTCTAAAGGGAATCACACCAGAGTTCAAGCCCTGGTGGACCCAGTCATTTCTTCCAACCGCTACACAAATGACCAAAATTAAAACCAAAACACTCCCACATGGCCCTCATCTTCTTCCATATAGTCAATTATCTTCACCTCTGACTGGAGTTTTCCATTTGGGGCGCAGCCTAAGACAATGTCCAAATTAAGCTCGCTTGCCCCTTATTGGCCTGAAGTCAGGGTGGCCTGGACATCCTTTCTGTAAACCAGAAGTGATCAAATAAGCCTGCCATTAATACTGCTCTGTTTCTCCCATTTGAGGACTACTAATTTCAGGAATAGATTTTTTATGTGATTTGGAGTCATGCGAAAACCCAAGCACCTCTGCAGGGCTTTGAAGAACTCATTTGACCCAAAGAAAACCTATTCTCACTTGATGGAGGTCAGGAACCTCACAGAGGAAGGGGAGAGACTTCATCCACAATGACTGACTTTTTGCTATTATGGTTTTGGATGCACACATGAGATCATTCTATAGATCCATCAGGTGGTGAGAATCTATGCCACAGCCACACACAGGGCCAAGAGGCTAATTCAGACACATCCCTTTCCAAAGCAATTAAGCGAAGAGCCACAGTTGATGCCCATTCATTTCCATTTGAATATAGGATTTGGAAAGAAAACAGTTTTCTTCAGGCTTCACAAAGAGGTGGCCTGAGGCAAAGACCTTCCTGACATTCAGTGCAACACAACAATAAGTAAGCAAAAGGCCCCAAGCAGGGTTTCTCCACTGAGACTTTCCTGATCACCATGATATCCAAGTTTTCTGAGATGCTCGCCATTCTCTTCAGCTCTCCAGTACATGGCCATGTCACAGAGCTTGGAGGTGGTACATATCTTGGACACAAAACCATGAGCCTATTCTGGAGAGTGGCCAGAATTCAGGAAGAAAACTTCAACTTAGGAAGATAGCAGGTGTTGCCCATCGATAAGACAAGCTGCAGTCCATTCATAAATTGGCCAGAAATAATTAGGGGAAGATTTATACTAGACTGGACATATCCATTAATGCATTCTCTTTTCTAATGTCTATAACAACGGACATACTGGGATACACAGACAAAGAAACACTCACCTTGTCAAACAACATACTAGAAACTGTCCACTCCAAACCAAACAAACCGCCTTTCCAACCTATTCTCAGAACATGAGACAAAACCACAAATCCACACCCACTCCCACAATGGCACCTCCTTCCCCCAAGTAGGTCTGTGACTATCTGGAGTGTCCTCTGAATGGTGGGCCATACTATGATCCCCTGAAATGGCCTGTCCTCTCTCACATCTGGTTTCCTTGGCCAACTCTGTGAAGTTGTGAGGAAAAAGTGGTGAGCCACTGCCTGCTTTCTCAGGAAAGGTCCCACTTCAGAGCTTTCCTGGCTTTTGGCCATCCTCAAATCAGTAGTTACCAAGAAAGACTCACACTGTCCTTGGTAAATCCTAACAAGTGAGCCCACTGGGACTGGGACTGGGACTGCCCCTCGGTGCCTGGCTTCTTGGATACCAAGTTCAGAGAGTTCCATCACCAAGAAAATGAGGTTTGCCACTTTCTTTGGAACTGAATGAGGTCACTGCCTTGGCAACAACTTTGTCCTAAGAGTTGCTTCCAAGGGTCCAATGAGATGGAGTCTGCCCCTACTTCCTGTGACAATTTCACAAGTTAGAATGGTATATCAACCATTGGCACCCGGGAACAGCTCTCCACACAGGCCTGGTTCGGTCCATTTTCTCTAAAATAAGAATAGAGAGGCTGATTCAGACACATCCCTCATCCAGACCAGGTTGTTTGCCATGGAAGATGAATTTTGCTCTCTCAGGTTCTACATACATACCTACAACTTCTCCAGGTATCATTTCTGCATGGACATTTGAGGTTCTCAGCAGGTGGAAAGTCCACTACTTTCCTGTATTGTAAGAACCACTCTGTCCCTGCTCTTCTGTAAAATGAGATTGAGGGAACAGTGTATGTTTAGGGATAGTAACAGGTTCATTTTGGGTTAGTAATCATTTCCTGCGATATTTACAAGTATACAGAGGTGAAATATAAGTATGAAAACAGAAATCTCGGTATGATTTGAATCCCAGAAGGGCATTGGGCCCTTGATTGGGATACTTAGATTTGAATTATTTTCTGCAAAGATGTCTCAGATAACACGATATACAATGGCATAGAACCTTTTACCTTGGATGATTGAATGTAGAAGAGAACATCCAATCAAAAAGGGATAGTCAGTAGGATTAGGAAGATATTCCGTAGGTTTAAAAAGAAGAGTGAATATAGGATTTGGAACAGAAGGTCTTTAGCAATAGGGTTTCGGTTAGAGAGTGAATGTAAATGTCAGGACATATGAAGAGTCACTCAGTATGATGAACTGGGGAAAATATGTAGCAACGCAGATATCAATAGAGGCATTACAAAATCAGGCAAAGTTTAAAGTGAGTGACTGGATTAGACACTTTCAACAGGGTTGAGTTTGAATACGTAATCTTAGGAAGAAACAAAAATGTAGTCACCAATTGAATTGACATTTGAGAGCAAAAGGCAACCTATACATGGATGTTTTTAGTAATCCATGTTCACTTTCCATTTAGGCTTTGATACAGTCATAAGTGTGACCTTTACATTTTTTTCCAGAATATTTCTGTGATAAAATGTATATGTAGATCAGGTGACATGAGTATTTCTTCCACCATTTCTCGGAGCAATATATTAAAGATGTAAATTTAGTATAAGGGGTACAAAGAGGTGTACACTGTGTCTATAAATATAGAGATAAAGCATGAATAGACCATACTGTGAATAAATAATAAAACTTGTTCCAACTTTAAGTAATGGATTGAGCTGATATCTGAATATGTACAGGAAATCTTATATTGATATACAATCATTCATTCCAACCAGTAATACATCTAATGGTAATATTAGCGTTATGGTGTATCATGAAGAATGTGTGAGTTTTGCTTCAAAAGTGTTTTTGGAAATCGAAAATAATGTGTTTTGAAAAAAGTCTCATGAAAAAAACAGTCAAGAAACCTGGAGGAATACATGTGTTCTGACGCAGGAAGTGATTAAAAGTGAAGCAAATGCCTATAAATTTGTGAATTTGTGAATAAGATATATATCCTACGATGTGCAACATCTGTAGGCTAAAACACTGTACCTCAGATGATTGAATGTAAAAGAGAACATCCAGTCAAAAAGTGGTAGTCAGGAGGATTAGGAAGTTAATAAGTTTAGGAAGAAGAGTGAGTCTAGGAGTTGGACCAAGACTTTTTTAGTAATAGGATTTTCGTTAGAGAGTGAATGTAAATGTCAGCAAATCTGAAGAATCAGTCACTATGATGAACTGGGCAAAATATGTAGAAAAATAGATATCAATAGTGACATTAGGAAATCAGGCAAAGTATAAAGTGAGTGATAGGTTTAGACATTTTCAACATGGTTGAGATTGAATATATAATGTTAGGATGAAACAGATATGTACTCACCAATAGAATTGACATTTGAGAGCCTTAGGCATCCTGGACATGGATGTTTTTAGTAATTCATACTCACATTCAAATTAGGAGTTGGTACAGACATAAGTGTGATCTTTGCATTTTTTTCCAAAATATTACTGTGATAAAATATATATGTAGTTCTGGTGACATGAGTATTTCTTCTACCATTAAGGGGAGCTATATTTTGAAAACTCATTAAATAGTATTGGGGATAAAAATAGGTGTACGCTTTTTCTATGAATATAGAGATAATGCATGAATAGTCCATACTGTGAATAAATAATATAACTGGTATCTAATTTGGAAATTGCAATAAATTGATATCTGAAAATATACAGGAAATCTTACATTGATATACAATCATTCATTCCATCCAATTATACATCTAATGGTAATGTAAGTGTTATGGTTTATCATAAAGAGAGTGTGAGTTTTGCTTCAAAAAGATTATGGAAATCAAAAATAATGCGTTAGGAAGAACTATCATGAAAAAACCAGTCAAAAAAAAAGGAGGAATACGTGTGATCTTAAGCAGGAAGTGATAGAAAGTGTACCAAATGCATTTAAATTTGTGAAATGTGGATGAAATCTATTTTCTAAGATGTCCATAAACTGAAGAAATAGTAATGTACCAGTGTTGAATAAAAATGAACATCAAAATGCACAACATTTCCCATAGGAATCTACTTGTATTGATGTTAACCTGGGTCAGTTACTGTAGAAATATAAGGATTTGTATGCACCCTTCACTGAAGTGAGTTTTCAGTACTAGAAAACAAATATGTATTTGAGGTGGATGAATATATCTGAAAATAATCTTGTGAAAAGTTGATTATAAAACCACATATATGAACATGAATGAATTTAGGGAGTGTATAATAAGAGACATATATTTCATATTTTGAAAAATCTAGAGGGTGTAGATTTTTCACAAAACACATACAGAGATATAAAAAAGTAGCAATATATATGACAATCGAAATTCATCATGAAATACATATCATACACAGATCCAAAAATATTTATTTTACTGAATATGGATTTATGTATAATGTTGTTCAACTAGGAAGCTCACCCATAGGTTGAATTTTCAGTTCCAACAGCGTTTAGGAGGAGTGATCTCTTCTCACAATTTGTATCTGCCACGTCAGCTACCTCACAAGAATGTACGTGTGGTACCAGGTAGGATTCTATATGTGCATATAAAAATACATGTGATGAATAGGCAACAGATAAGGGGAGACAGGAATTCACATAATTGATACCTTTCAAAACACATGAAGAACTATTTCAATTAATAATTGACCAGATTTATAACACCTACACTTTATCATGCAAAAGGCAAGTCCAACTATACACCATGCCTCCTCTGAACTGCTTGTATTTCTATTCTGTTTGGGTTATTTTTCTCCATCATATTAGGATTAGTAGTCAGAGTCTAGTAGGGTGTGGGTTAGTGTCAGGGTTTCAGTAATTCGAATGGAAAATAGGAAAATGAATCCATTGTGTATGAAATATGTGCTACAAAAAATCTTCCCACTCTCATTCAGAACAATGCCTTGACATTACCTTCACCCCAAGTAAGACACAATTAGAGGAGAAGAATTAGTAAATCTGTGAATACATATCTGGAATGGAAAATGCTCTGGAGACCACAACCTTGGGGGTTGTAAAGGAGTTTTCAAAAGTAAGCGACAGGATGAACACTCCACAATCATGCAACTCTGCTGGCCTAAATACTTCTTGAGAAACTGCCTCTGAGGTTGGGCACTTGAACTACATGTTGTTCTCAGGAGATTTACTGTCCTTTGTAGTGATACCATCAAAGATGGGTCTGCATTTATGTGACCTGGAGGACTTGGTTTCTTATTCTCCAAAGAACATGAGCCAGCAGTGCTGTATTCTCTCTTTGTAGGTAATCTGTGGCCACTGGGGGCTAAGTGTCTCTTCGTATTGACTGTGAAGCCAATTGGTCATCCTACAATTGTCGTGGTGTTTCTTGGTTCTGCACTGGGGTTTTTGTATTTGCTTCATGAAATACAAGGAGTTCAACTGGGACACAGAGCAGGAGGGAGTTCTGTCATGTGTGGAGGGTTAGGGTCTTCAGGAGAATTCACCAACCAGGCTTCTACCCCACATAGCTTGCCCCCTTGTCCATAACAAACTGATTCTGAACATTGCCCTGAAACCTCTCCATATAAAAAGATGCCTTTACATATAAGGGTCTGCTGGCTGCACCATGTCAGCCAAAAGCCACTCGGAAGTCAATGGCAGATCCACATGGCCCCACCTCAGATGTTTTATCATACACCTGCACACCACAACTCAGGGCCCACTTCTCCTCAGCAGGCTCCAACTTACTGGCATCTCTGTTCTACACAATTTTCATGAAACAGAGTGAGTCAAGGCACTGTCTGGTACATTCATGATCAGCAAGAAGACATCCAAAGTTTCTCCAGTGACACTTGGTCATGGGAATTTCAAAAATTTCATGGTATTTATTAAGCCATGTTTCAAGGATGAAGTTTGTGGCACTGTGGGTTTCAATTCATTCAGGAACCATTAAATGTTGAGGAAGCTCATTTAAATGAAAGCTCTACAGAACTCTCACAGGTAAGGCTTCCCAAAGAGTGGCCAAAGACACATATATTTCATATGTTTAAAAATCTGGACAGTGTATATATATATATATATATATATATATATATATATATATATACACACACACACACACACACACACACATACACAGAGACATTAAAAACTAGCAATATATATACCAATCAAAATTCATCGTGAAATATATATCATCCACGTATCCAAAAATATTCATTTTACTGAACATGGATTTATGTATAAAGTTGTTCAACTAGGAAGCCCACCCATAAGTTGAATTTTCAGTTTCAACAGCGTTTAGGAGGAGTGATCTCTTCTCACAATTTGTATCTGACATGTCAGCCACCTCACAAGAAAGTACGTATGATACAAGATACGATTTTATATGTGCATATAAAAATACATGTACTGAATAGGATACAGAGAAATGGGGGAGAAAGGAATTCACATATTTGATAAATTTAAAAACACATGGAGAACTCTTTAAACAAAAAATTGACTAGATTTATAACTCCTACGCTATATAATAAAAAAGGCAAGTCCAAATGTACACCATGCCTCCTCTGATTTTCTTGTATTTCTATTCTGTTTGGGTTATTATTCTCCATCATGTCAGGAATAGTAGTCAGAGCCTAGTAGGGTATGGTATAGTGTCAGGGATTGAGTATTTTGAATGAAAAATTGGAAAATGAATCCAATGTGTATACAAATATGTGCTACACAAAAATCTTCCCACTCTCATCCAGAACAATGCCTTGACATTACCTTCGCACCAAATACGACATTTAGAGGAGATGAGTTAGAAAATCTGTGAATACATATCAGGAATTGAATATGCTCAGGAGTTCACAAACTTGGAGGTGGAAGAGGAGTTTCCAAAAGTAAGTGACATGGTAAACACTCCACAAACATGAAGCTCTGCTGGCCTAAAGACTTCTGGAGAAAATGCCTCTGAGATTGGGCACTTGAAATATAAGTGGTTGTCAGGAGCTTTAGCTTCCTTTGTAGTAAGACCATCAAAGATGTGTCTTCATCTATGTGACCTGGAGGACATGGTATCTTATTTTCCAATGAACACGAGGCTGCAGTGCTGAAATCTCTCTTTGTAGGTCAACTGTGGCCACTGGGTTCTAAGTGTCTCCTCGTGTGGACTGTGAACCCATTTTCTCATCCTCCAATTTTTGTGGTTTTTCTTGATGCTGCACTGGGAGTTCGGTATTTGCTTCACAAAATACAAGGAGTTCAACTGAGACACAGTGCTGGAGGGCGTTCTGTCACGTGTGGTGGGACAGGGCCTGTAGGATTATGCACCAACCAGGCTTCTGTCGAACATAGCTTGCCCCCTTGACCAAAGCATCCTGATTCTGAACATTGCCCTGAAACCTATCCATACAACATGATGCCTTTACATATAAGGGTCTGCTGACTGCACAATGTCAGTCAGAAGCCATTTGTATGCCAATGGTAGATCCACATGAAAACACCACAGCTGTTTTATCTCACACCTGCCCACCTTTGCTCTAGGCCCACTATTCAGCAGGCTGCAACTAACTGGCATCTCTGATCTACACCATTTTTGTGAAACCCAGTTAATCAAGGCAGTATCTGGCACACTCATGATCAGCAACAGGATATCCAGTGGTTCTCCAGTGCCACCTGGTCATGGGAATTTCAAAAATTTTATGGTATATATGGAGCCATTTTTCAAGAATGAAGTTGGAGGCACTGAGTGTTTCAATTATTTCAATAACCATTAAATGGTGAGGAAGCTAATTTCAATGAAATCTCTGGAGGACTCTCACAGTCAAGGCTTCCAAAAGAGTGGCCAAAATGTCACATGAAGCCAGACCCATTGAGGTCTACAATGTGAAGTCCATGTGTGTTTTGACTCTCAACTATGGCTGCCAAATCTTTCACAATAAAATCATGTGATATCCTGGCTGAGATTCCCAGTGCTCTGTGGAAAGCCACCCAGGGCCTAGATCTCAGTTTCCAAGGGGGAATCTTATGCGTGGCCTCCTAATATGCCAACACAATTCATGGCAATACTTCTTTGAGGTCAATTCCAGAACTCAGTCTTTATGGGGAATCACACCAGAGTTCAAGCCCAGGTGGACCCAGTCATCTCTTCCTACCACCACACAAATGACCACAATTAAAACCAAAAAACTCCCACATTGCCCTCATCTTCTTATATATAGACACTCATCATAAAACCTGGCTGGAGGTTTCCATGAGGGGTGCAGCCCAAGGCAGTGTACAAAATAAGCTCCCGTGCGCCTCATTTGCCTAATGTCATGGTGGCCTGGACATGCTTCCTGTGAACCAGGAGTGATCACATAGGCCTGCCATTAATACTGCTCCGCTTCTCCAATTTGAGGCCTACTGACTGTGCATTTTAGATTATTTATGTGAATTAATGTCATGAGAAAACCCAAGCAACTATGAGCTAGCCTCTGTAGGATTTAAAGAATTCACTTGACCCAAAGGATCTCTATTCTCACTTAATTGAGATCAGGAACCTTACAGAGGAAGTCAAGAGACTCTATCCACAATGACTGTTCTTTTAGCCATTTTGGTTTTGGATGCACACATAGCAGGAGTTGGCCATCCATAAGGCAAGCGGCAGTCCATTCATAAATTTGGTAGGATGAATGCTGGGGAGCTTTCTCATAGACAGGACACATCCACTGATGCATTATCTTTTCTAATGTCTACAACCACGGACAGTGAGTTACAGACATAGAAACACTCACCTTGTCAAAAGACTTACTAGAAATAGTTCACTCCAAACCAAACAAACCACCTTTCCTACCTATTCTCAGAACATGAGACAAAACCAGAAACTCATACCCAAACCCACAAAGGCACCTCCTTCCCACAAGTAGGTCTGTGACTATCCGGAGTGTCTTCTGACTGGAGGGCCATACAATGTTCCTCCAAAATAGCCTGTCCTGTCTCAGATCTTGTGTCTTTGGCCAACTCTCTGAAGTTGTCAGGAGTCAGCAGTGAGGCACTACCTTCTTTCTCAGGAAAGGCACCTCTTCAGAGCTTTTCTGCCATTTCGACATCTTAACATCAGTAGTTAGCAAGAAAGAATGACCCTGTCCTCGGGAAATCCAAAAAGTGAGAACACTGGGACTGGGACTAAAACTGGCACTGTTTAACTGGCTTCCTGGATCCCAAGATCAGAGAGTTCCATCACAAAGGAAGTGAGGTGAGGTCACTTCCTTCAGGAACAGAATGAGTTCACTGCCTTGGCAACCATTTTGTCTTAACAGTTGCTTCCAAGGGTCCCATGAGATGGAAGCTGCCCCTGGTTCCTGTGACACATTCACAAGTTATAATGGTATATCAACCATAGGCACCTGGAACAACTCTCCACACAGGTCTCATTTGGTCCATCTTCTCTACATTAAGAATAGAGAGGCTGATTCAGACACAACCCTTCATCCTGACCAGGTTGTTCGCCATGGAAGATGACTTTTGCTCAATCAGGTCCTTCAAAGCTGCCTACATCTTCTTCAGGGATCATTTTTGCATGGATCTTTGAGGTTCTCAGCAGGTGGAAGATCCCCTACATTCCTGGATTGTAAGACCAACTCTGTCCGTGCTCTTCTGTAAAGTTAGATTGAGGTAACAATGTATGGTTAGGGTTGATAACATGTTCAATTTGGGTTAGGAATCAGTCTGCTGCATGAATAATGGTATTGGGGGATGCCACCGAGGACTCGAGAAATCGAGGAACAATTGTCTCCTCGACTCAGTGATTTTTTGTTTCAGATTCGGTATTGCCAGCCCATAGGATTTTGCCTGCTACGCAGTCCTGGTCTCAGTTTTGAACCTCCATTGCCTGTCTTTATTGTCTTGTCTTGTCTGTGTTGTGTGTTGTTGCATTCACTGTTTGTGTATCTTTCAATATGGGACAGAGCACTTCAATGTCTCTGTCCCTGACCTTTGATCACTTACCAAAGTTCGCTTAAGGGCTCAGAATCTTTCTTTTTCTGTAAAACTGCAGACTTGCCAGACTGTCTGTGCCTCAGAATGTTTCACCTTTCAAGTCGGATTGCCCCTAGAAGCATCTTTATTCTTCCCACTAATTTAAAAAGTCAGAGATATTGTCTTTCAGCTGCACACACATAGCCATCCTGATCAACAGCCATGCATCTTAACTTTGCAGGACCTCTGCAAGTCTCCTCTTCCATGGGTGAAGCCTTTCCTTGTCCCTTTCCCTGCTGGTACTGCTTCCCCCATGACCTCTCAAACCCTCTGCTCCTCCTCCTCCACCACCCTCTGTTCTCCCTGAGTCACAAGATTTGACTCTACTGGACTCTCATCCCCCTCCTCATACCCTGCCCTCATCCCCCATCCACCAACCCCCTCTAAGTGATTCCCCTGCAGCTGACTCAGCCTCTCCGCCATTGGAGGAAGCTAAGCTGGCCCTGCGCCCTCCAGATAACTCCCCCACAGCACACACAGCCCCACCTCCCCAGGAGGAAGCTGGTCCGGCTGAGGGAACTCGCTGGCTTCGAATGATTGAAAACCCTGGAACTCCCGTGATGCTCCCCCTATGTCCCTATGGACCATTGATTGACGAAGGCCATAGGGGGAAAATGCAAGCTGACAAATATTGGTCTTTATCCTCTTCAGACCTATATAACTGGAAAAATCACAATCCCTTTTTTTCCGAGGACCCCACCCGGCTCACAGGTCTGGTTGAGTCATTGATGTTTTCACACCTGAATACTTGGGATGACTGTCAACAATTCCTAGACACTCTCTTTATGACAGAGGAACAAAAGAGAATTCTCCTGGAAGCTAGAAAAAAAATCCTCGGGCCAGATTGGAGACCAACACATCTTCCCAACTTAATCAAAGCTGGTTTTCCCTTGAAACAACCCAAATGGGACACCAACACCTTTGAAGTTAGAATGCATCTGTCCACTTATGGCCAGGTTCTAATAGTGGGCATCTGAGTGTCCGCTAGGCAACCAACTAATTTGGCCAAGGTAAGAGAGATTATTCAAAGGCCTGATGAATCTCCCTCTATGTTTCTAGAGAGAATTAGGGAGGCATATAGGAGATATACTCCTTTCGATGCTCAGGCAGAGGATCAAAAGACATCTGTCAGGATGGCCTCTATTGGGCAAGCTGCCCTGGATATTAAAAGAAAGTTACAATGCTTAGATGGATTACAAGATATGACTTTGAGAGACTTAGTCACAGAAGACAAGAAAGTATACCTTAAGAGAGAAACTGAGGAAGACAAGGGAGCAAAGGGAGGATAAAAGAAACAAAAGACAGACTAAGGTGTTGACTAAGGTCCTGGTCACAACAACAGAAGGGCCAGAAATTAAGAAACAGGGAGACAGGAATGGATACCTGGTCCCATGCCAGAGGCCACCCCTGGCCTCAGAACAATGTGCCTACTGTAAAAAAAAAAAGGACACTGGGCCAAAGAGTGCCGTAGAAAGAGAAAGCCACGCCAGTCAGCCATTCTGACTCTGGAGGATGACTAAGAAAGTCGCGGCTCAGATCCCCTCCCTGAGTTCAGGGCAACTTTTGAAGTGGAGGGGACCCCAGTAAACTTTGAAGTGGATACAGGGGCAATATACTCACCCCTAAGACCACTTTGGGCCCTCTATCAAATAAAAGGTCTCTAGTTCAAGGGGCTAATGGCAGTAAATATCTGGCTTGGACAACTAAGAGGATCATGGACCTGGGGAAAGGAAAAATAGATCACTCCTTCCTAGTAATCCCAGAATGCCGGGCCCCATTGATGGGCAGAGATCTGCTCACCAAGCTCCGGGCCAAAATAACTTTTCACCCTGAAGGCCCCCAAGTGGAATTTCTAAATCTTTCAGTAAAAACTCCTATAATCACAGCTCTAACTATGTCAGTAGAAAATGCACATCAACTCACTCACCTTGGTTAAAAGAAACTGCAGGTATTTCTGAAGTATCAAGAACAGAGTTTTCCACTAACTGACTCACAGCAAAAAGAAATAGCTGAATGGGTAAAAAAAGCCTGTCAAGTCCATCAAATGGTTAATGCTTACCCTTCCAAGCTTCCTGCAGGAAAGCACCTATGAGGATCCAGACCAGGACAATTCTGGGAAGTTGACTTTACTAAAATTAAGCCAGGAAGGTATGGACATAAATATCTCCTAGTCTTTGTAGATACATTTTTAGGATGGATTGAATCTTCCCCCACTAAAAAAGAAAAAAAAAATAAAAGAAACAGCACAAAAGGTGGTCCAGAAGATCCTGGAAGATATTTTTCAAAGACACGGCCTTCCTAAGGTAATACCGTCTGATAATGCACCAGCGTTCGTGGCTCAGGTAAGTCAGGGGTTAGCCAGGAACCTGGGGATTAATTGGAAGTTATATTGTGCTAACAGACCCCAGAGTTCAGGACAGGTAGAAAGAATGAATAGAAGCATTAAAGAGGCCTTAATGAAATTAAGCTTAGAGACCAGCATAAAAGATTGGACTATGCTCCTGCCATATACAATGTTTCATGCAAGAAATACTCCCTCTGTTTTTTTGAGTAACCTCATCCCCTGTGAAATTCTCTAGGGTGCCTCTCCTCCAGTAAGTGACCTAAGCCCAACTGTAAGACCTAACGATCCCTTCCACAACCCCTTGCTTGACAGACTTAAACTCTTGAAAGAACTCAGTGATACCTGTGAAAACAGCTGGCCACTGCCTACCAAACTGGGGACGAGGGGACTCCACATCGATATCAAGTAAGAGACTTCATCTACGTAAGACGATATCAGGTGTCATCCCTGGAACCCTGCTGGAAAGGACAATACCAGGTGCTACTTATAACATCTACAGTGGTAAAGGTAGACATAATCACTTCCTGGATCCATGCCTCTCATCTCAAGCCTGCGCCCTGTCCACACTCTGGCTAGAAACTGGAAAAGACTGGTAACACTTTCAAATTGCATATTCACCATGTGGATAAGGCTATAGAATCTCCCCTTCGCAACCAGTAGTCCTAACCCTCATCAGCCCGTGCAGCAGCGATGGCTGATCACAAATTCTACTGGAAAAGATGTATAATCTATCTTGCATACAGCCCCCTTAGGTACCTGGTGACCATCACTTTACCCAGACATTTGTCAGCTGGCTATAGGTCTTTCCTATTGGGATATTCCTGATGAAGAGGATTCCACTAAAATTCCATTAAATCCCTTCCTTACCATAGATAATGGAAACAAACATTATGGATGTAGGGACACACGAGCCAGATGCAGGTTGGCTAGCCTAGATTACTATGTTTGCCCGACCAACGATCAAAGCCACAAACAGCCATGAGTGTGTTTGGGGAAAGCCGACTTCTTCTGTAAGTAATGGGGATGTGAGCATACAGGGGTTGCCTGATGGAACCCAAACTCCTCATCAAATTCAGTGCACAGCATTGGCCATATTACGAATTAGATAACAAAAACCAATGGCTCCCAGAGGGGTCTCTAGATCCTCAAATTCTGCATGACCTTTTTAACATCTGCAAGTGCTCAAAAGGGTGAAAGGAGATTCCCCTATGTGGAGGCCTTTTCCCTCCTTCACTCACATCCTGAACTCTGCTTATCCAATAGATCCTCACCTTCAGCCTTCTGCTCCAGAGTCTCTGCTGTCACTCCCACTTCAGAAACCTGATTTCTTCCCTCCAATTAATAGATCAAAAGCCCAAACCTTCGCTGGTTCTCAGACCATTGCCCCCTTGCTGAGTTAGCAGCTACTGAAGTACCCCTCCACCCACTCACTCCTCTCTTCTCCTGTCAGTGCCCACACCGGGTCCCACCAGGTCCTCTTTTCAGCTAACCCAAAGCTCAAACCAGCTGAGGAGAGTCCTCAGACCCCTATTCAAGATGTAATAAAAATGGCCTTTAAAGTTGCTTTGTCATCACTGAAAACAGTTTACTAAGAATTTAAAGTCCCTCACATGCGTTTTGGGATACTCACTTCCGTCTTCCCCTCTGCTCTACCTGTTCTACTGCTCAAGTTTTTGTTGCTAGGAAAATCCCAAACCATTTCTCAAATTATTCTTTTACATCCCTCCTTCCTCATTCTCAGATCCTCGGAGCTGCTCTCAGCCCCACCTTCCCTGTCTTCCCCTTCTGTACCAGGCCCACTGAAAAGTCTTAACTGACCTTCTCCAGAAGTCTTCACCATGGCTGAGTTTTGGACTTTCATGAAAAGAGTCCCTGTAAAAGAGTTCAATGTAGTTAAACTTCCTCTTTTCATATTGCCCTGTTCTACTTGGCCACTGGCTAAAAAAATCAGCAATCCTTAGCTAGACACCCATTTTCTAGTTTTTCACAAAAATATGTGAAAAAAGCCTTGGGCCTTGACCTGGGGCTTCAGAGAGATGGCTACATTTCTAAGTTAAAGAAGTTAGCAACTGGGCTCCGTGGTAACAGCTGTCAGGGGGAAAATAAGAAAGGGAAGAAAAAGCTCTTACCTTCCCAGGTGTCCTTGAAAAGTTAACTTGCCCAGAACTGAGGAAAAAAACAGAAACAAAAACTGCTTTTTTCAACTTCTGCAGACTGTGAACTTCTGAGCCCCTTCCCTTAAATGTTGGGTAAAAAATTCTGAAACTACCTCAACTTGGGTTTCAGAGGATTACTTGATTACAACAGAATCAATGCCCTCTGAATCCGGTTGCAACCAAATAGGACAGTTTCCCTGTCTTCACTGCTATCTTAGGTGCCTTGCCTTGTCTGTCCCTACTACAGCATAATTCTATATACTTAAACATTGCTTATGTTTTCATGAAATGGTCAACAGATGTGATTAATTGTGTAATGGTGCAGATGTTTCCCAGAGTGCTCTATCACGACACAGGTTCATTTGAAGATCAAATAGGGGGGCATACAACCCTGTTCCACTGAAAATATATATCCCTCCCTTTAGCCATCCTATTAGGAATAGGAATTGCTGCACTGGTGGGCACGGGAACTACTGCCTTTGTCCATGGGACTCAACAAATGACAAAAAATATGACAGCAATAGACCAAAACGAAGATATTAGAAACCTCCATCAGAGCTTTGCATGAATCTTTAACCTCTCTCTCTGAAGTTGTTTTTCAGAACACTCGATGGTTGGACCTGCTCTTCATGAGAGAAGGGGGCCTTTGTGCTCCATTGAGGGAAGAATGTTGTTTGTATGCCGAGCATACTGGAGTTGTAATAAAATGTATGAGTAAATTAAAAAGACGTCTTGAAGAGCATCAACGATAGAGAGAGGCCCAAAAAGGGTGGTTTGAGTCTTGGTTCACACAGTCCCCCTGGTTAACTACGTTTTTATCAACCCTGGCCGGTCCAAAAATAATCCTCATATTATTGCTAACTATAAAACCCTGTTTTCTCAACCGTGTAATTTCTTTTCTCCAGGCTCAAATTGGACGAGTTAAACTTAAGGTAATACCCCACTAGCAGACATAGAATGTGACACCCCCAATGATCATTTTTATGATTAAAAGTAGCCAGAAGAAGAATTGGGGAATAAAAGGTTAATAAAATAGGTACTTGTCACTTCCTGTTTTTCTGTATGCTTAACAAAACACTGTTGAAATCTTGAGAGATACTTGCAAATCTTGTTCCCAGTATGTGCTGTCCCCAACTGCCAAACTGCAGAATGTGCTCCCTGACCCAGTTCCACGCAAATCGCCCACTCGCCTTGATCCATCAATAAACTTCCCTCCCTGCCCTCTCCAGGTAAAGTATATAAGCTCTACTTAAGCTATTCTCAGGGCTGTCTGCTCTATTCAAGTGAGCTCTGAGCAGCAGCATGCTGGACCGTCAATAAACTTTGGCTGTTGCATGAGATAGTCTATTGGTGGTCTCCTCCTGCAAAGCTCGCCTGACATTTACTAGGATGATTGAATGTAGAAGAGAACATCCAGTCAAATAGGGATAGTTGATAGAATTAGGAAGATGGTCAGTACGTTTAGGAAGAAGTGTGAGTATAGGATTTGGAACAAAAGTTCTTTAGCTATAGGGTTTCGATTAGAGAGTGAATGTTAATGTCTGCACAGGTGAAGAGTCGGTCACAATGATGAAGGGGGGAAAATATGTAGGAAAGCAGATATAAATAGAGATATTAGAAAATCAGGCAAAGTATAAAGTGAGTGATAGGATTATACATTTTGAACAGGGTTGAGTTTGAATATATAATCTTAGGAAAAAACCAATATGTAGTCAACAATCGGATTGATATTTGAGAGCATTAGGCAAATTTCAGGTGGATGAATATTTCTGAGAATAATCTTGTGAATAGTTGATTATAAATCCACATACATGATCATGAACATATTTAGGGAGTGTAGATAAGACACATATATTTCATATTTTGAAAAATCTGGAGAGTACACAAGACAAAAAAAGTAGCAATGTGTATGTCAATCAAAATTCATCATAAAATATATATCATCCACAGATCTAAAAATATTCATTTTACTGAACATGGATTTATGTAAAATGTTGTTCAACTAGGAATCTCACCCATTATTGAATATTCAGTACCAACAGGGTTAAGTAGGAGTGATCTCGTCTCACAATTTGTATCTGCCAAGTCCACCAAATCACAAGAATATACATGTGGTACCAAGTAGGATTCTATATGTGCATATAAAAATATACATGCTGAATAGGCTACAGAAAAAGGGAGACAGGAATTCACATATTTGTTAAATTTAAAAATACATGGAGAACTATTTCAATAATCAATTGACTAGATCTATAACTCCTGCTCTGTATCATGCAGAAGGCAAGCCCAACTATACAACATGCCTCCACTGAACTGCTTGTATATCTATTCTGTTTGGGTTATTTTTCTCCATCATATTAGGATTAGTAGTCAGAGTCTGGTAGGGTATGGGTTAGTGTCAGGGATTCAGTATTTTGAATGGAAAATAGGAAATTGAATCCAATGTGTATGCAAACATATGCTACAGAAAAATCTTCCAACTCTCATCCAGAACAATGCCTTGACATTACCTTCGCCTCAAGTAAGACACAATTAGAGGAGAAGAGTTAAAAAAATCTGTCAATACCTATATGGAATGGAAAATGCTCCAGATTTCACACCATTGGAGCTGGTAGAGGAGTTTCTAAATGTAATGGACAGAGTAAACCCTCCACAAACATGGAGCTCTGCTGGTCTAAAGTTTTTTGAGAATTTGCCTTTGAGGTTGGACACTTGAAATATATGTTGTTGTCAGGAGCTTTAGCTTACTTTGTAGTGAGAGCATCAAAGCTGGATTTGAATCTATGTGACCTGGATGACGTGGTTACTTATTCTCCAATGTAATGAGGCAGCAGTGATGAATTCTCTCTTTGTAGGTAAACTGTGGCCTCTAAGGGATAAGTGTCTCCCCGTGTCGACTGTGAAGCCATTTGGTCATCCTCTAATTTTCGTGGTGTTTTTGATGCTGCTCTGGGAGTTTGGTATTTGCTTCACAAAATACAAGGAGTTCAAATGAGACACAGTACTGGAGAGAGTTCTGTCAGGTGTGGGGGGAAGGGTCTGCAGGAGAATGCACCAACAAGTTTTATCCCACGTAGCTTGCCCCCTTGACAATAGCAACATGATTCAGAACATTGCCCTGAAACCTCTCCATATAACAAGATGCCTTTACATATAAGGGTTTCCTGGCTGCACCATGTCAGTCACAAGCCATTTGGAATCCAATGGTAGATCCTCATGGCACTACCACCGATGTTTTATCAAACACCTGCCCGCCACTGCTCTGGGCCACTACTCAGCAGGATCGAACTTACTGGCATCTCTGTTATACACCATTTTCATGAAACCCAGTCAATCAAGGCACTGTCTGGTATTCTCATGATCAGCAACAGGGCATCCAAAAGTTTTCCAGTGCCACCTGGTCATGGAAATTTCAAAAATTTCATGGTTTTTATCTAGCCATTTTTCAAAGATGAAGTTGGAGGCACTGTGGGTTTCTATTCATTCAGGAATCATTAAATGTTGAGGAAGCTCATTTCAATGAAAGCTCTGGAAAACTCTCACAGGCAAGGCTTCCCAAAGAGTGCCCAAAAAGGTCACATGAAGCCAGGCCCATTGAGGTCTAAATGTGAGGCCCATGTGTGTTTTGACTCTCAACTCAGCCTTCCAAGTCTTTATAATAAATTCATGTTATATACGGGCTGAGATTCCCAGTGCTCTTTTGAAAGCCACCCTGGGCCTAGATCTCAGTTTCCAAGGACGACTCTCATGCGTGTCCTCCTAAAATCCCAACAAAATTCATGGCAATACTTCTCTGAGTTCAGTTCCACAACTCAGTATCTAAGGGGAATCAAACCAGAGTTCAAGCCTAGGTGGACCCAGTCATTTCTTCCAACCGAGACACAAATGACCAAAATTATAACCAAAACACTCCCACATGATACTAATCTTCTTCCATGTAGTCACTCATCATCACCTCTGGCTGAAGGTTTCCATCAGGGGCGCAGCCAAAGACAGTTTCCAAAATAAGCTTGCTTGCCCCTCATTTGCCTAAAGTCAGGATGTCCAGGACACCCTTCCTGTGAAACAGGAATGATCAAATAAGCATGCCTTTAATACTGCTCTGTTTCTCCAATTTGAGGCCTACTGACTTTCAGATATAGATTCTTTATGTGATTTGGAGTCATGCGAAACCCCAAGCACCTCTGCAGGGCTTGGAAGAACTCATTTGACCCAAAGAATCTCTATTTTCACTTGATGGAGGTCAGGAACCTAACAGAGGAAGGCATGTGACTTCATCCACAATGACTGATCTTTTGGCTATTTTGGTTTGGGATGCACACATGGGATCATTCTTTAGATCCATCAGGTGCTGAGAATCTAAGTCACAGCCACACACAAGGCCAAGAGGCTAATTCAGCCACATCCCTTTCCAAAGCAATTAAGCAAAAAGCCACAGGTGATGCCCATTAATTTCCATTTCAAAACTATATTCTTCAGGCTTCACAAAGGGGTGGCCTGAGGCAAAGACCTTCCAGACATTCATTGCAACAGAAAAATAGTTAAGCAAAAGACCCAATCATGGTCTCTCCACTGAGACTTTCCTGGTCACACTGATATCCTACATTCAGGGCAACAGAACAATATGTAAGAAAAGGTGCAAAACATGGTCTCTACACTGAGACTTTCCTGGTCACACTTATATCTGAGTTTTCTGAGAATCTCGCTATTATCTTCAGCTATCCAGTACATGGCCGTGTCACAGAGCTTGGAGGTGGTACATATCTTGGAAACAAAACCATGAGCCAATTCTGGAGAGTGGCCAGAACTCAGGAAGAAAACAGAAACTTAGGAAGATAGCAGGTGTTGCCCATGGATAAGACAAGTTGCAGTCCATTCACTAATTGGCTAGTATGAATTATGGGAAGATTTATACTAGACTAGACATCCATTAATGCATTATCTTTTCTAATGTCTACAACAAAAAACACAGTGGGATACACAGACATAGGAATACTAGTCTTGTAAAACGACTTACTAGAAACAGTCCACTCCAAACCAAACAAAGCGACTTTCCTACCTATTCTCAGAAGATGAGACAAAATAACAAACACACACCCACTGCCCACAAAGGCACCTCTTTCCCCCAAGTAGGTCTTTGACTATCCAGAGAGTCCTCTGACTGGTGGGCTAAACTATGTTCCCCCAAATGGCCTGTCTTCTATCAGATCTGGTTTCCTTGGCCATCTCTCTGAAGTTGTCAGAAAAAATTGGTGAGCCACTACCATCTTTCTCAGGAAAGGTCCCTCTTCAGAGCTCTCCTGGCATTTGTGCTTCCTCACATCAGTAGGTACCAAGAAAGACTGACTCTGTTCTTGTTAAATCCAACCAAGTGAGCCCCCTGAGACTGGGACAGGGACTCCTTCTGGGTGCCTGGCTTCTTGGATACCAAGTTCAGAGAGTTGCATCAACAAGGAAATGACGTATGTCACTTTCTTTGGAACTGAATGAGGTCACTGCCCTGGCAACCACTTTATCCTAAAAGTTGCTTCCAAGGGTCCCATGAGATGGAGCTGGCCCCTACTTCCTGTGACACTTTAACAAGTTGGAATGGTATATCAACCATAGGAACCTGGGTAAAACTCTCCACCCAGGCCTGGTTTGGTCCATCTTCTCTACAATAAGAAGAGAGAGGCTGATTCAGACACATTCCTTCATTCTGACCAGGTTGTTTGCCATGGAAGATGACTTTTGCTCTCTCAGGTCTTTCATACCTGCCTAAAACTTCTCCAGGTATCATTTCTGCATGGACCTTTGAGATTCTCGGCAGGTAGAAGGTACCCTACTTTCCTGTACTGTAAGAAAAACTTTGTTCCTGCTCTTCTGTAAAATGAGATTGAGGGAACAGTGTATGTTTCGGGTTAATCACAGGTTCGATTTGGGTTATAAATCATTCTGTGCCATGAATAATGGTATTGGGAACCTACGATATGTACAAGAATATAGAGGTGAAATAAAAGTATGAAAACAGAAATCTAGGTATGATTTGAAGCCCAGAAAACCATTGGGCCCTTGACTGGTATACTTAGCTTTGAATTATGTTCTGCAAATATGTCTCAGATAATTTGATATACAATGGCATAGGACCTTGTACCTTGGATGATTGAATGTAGAAGAGAACATCCAGTCAAAAAGGGATAGTAGGTAGGATTAAGAAGATATTTGGTATGTTTAGGAAGAAGAGTGAGTATAGGATTTGCACCAAAAGTTCTTTCCCAATAGGGATTTGGTAAGAGAATGAATGTAAATGTCAGCACATATGAAGAGTCAGTAACTATAATGAGCTGGGCAATATATGTAGAAAAGCAGATATCAATAGAGACATTATGAAATCAGGCAAAGTATAAAATGAGTGATAGGATTAGACATTTTCTACAGGGTTGAGTTTCAGTATATAATCTTAGGAAGAAACAAATATGTAGTCACCAATAGGATTGACATTTGAGAGCATTAGGCAACCTAGACATGGATGTTTTAGTAATCCATGTACACTTTCCATTTCGGCTTTGGTACAATCATAAGTGTGACCTTTACATTTTTTGTTCAGAATATTACTGTGATAAAATGTATATGTAGATAAGGTCACATGAGTATTTCTACCACCATTTCTGGAAGCAATATATTGAAGATGTAATATTAGTATTGGGGGTACAAAGAGGTGTACCCTGTGTCTATGAATATAGAGATAAATCATGAATTGACCATAAGTGAATAAATAATATAACTTGTTCCAACTTTAAATAATGGATTGAACTGATATCTGAGAAATTATAAGAAATCTTATATTGATATATAATCATTCATTCCAAACAGACATACATCTAATGGTAATATTAGTGTTTTGGTTTATCATGGAGAGTATGTGAGTTTTGCTTCAATAGTGATTATGAAAATTGAAAATAATATGTTTGGAAAGAATTCTCATTTAAAGACCAGTCAAGACACCCTGACAATACACGTGTTCTGAAGCAAGAAGTGATTAAAGTTGAAACAAATGCCTATAAATTTGTGAACTTGTGGATGAAATGTAAATCCTATGTTGTGCAAACACTGAAGAAAAAGTAATGTACCAGTGTTGAATACAAATAAACGTCAAATTACATATCATGTCCCATAGGAATCTACTTGCATTAATGTTAGACTGGGTTAGTTACTGTAGAATTATTAGCATTTGTATGCACCATTCACTGAAGTTAGTTTTCAGTACTAGTAAACAAATATATATTTCAGGTAGATGAATATGTCTGAAAATAATCTTGTGAAAAGTTGATTATGAATCCACGTACATGAACATGAACAAATTTAGAGAGTGTATATAAGACACATATATTTTATATTTTGAAAAATCTGGAGAGTGTATTTATAGATACAAAAAAAAAACACATACAGACATTAAAAAGAAGCAATATATATGCCAATCAAAATTCATCATTAAATATATATCATCCACAGATGCAAAATATTTATTTTACTGAACATGAGCTAATGTATAATGTTGTTCTACTAGGAAGCTTGTAGGTTAAATTTTCAGTTCCAACAGCGTTTAAGAGTAGTAAACTCTTCTCACAACTTGTATCTGCCAAGTCAGCCACCTCACAAAAATGTACATGTGATACCAGGTAGGATTCTATATGTGCATATGAATATATATGAGTGAATAAGCTACAGAGAAAGGGGAACAAGAATACACATATCTGTTAACTTTAAAAAAACATGGAGGACTATTTCAATTAAAAATTGACTAAATTTATAACTCCTACCTTATATAATGCAAAAGGCAAGTCCAAGTATACAACATGCCTCCTCTGAACTGCTTGTATTTCTATTGTGTTTGGGTTATTTTTCTCCTTTATATTAGGATGAGTAGTCTGACTCTAGTAGGTAGGTACTAGTGTCAGGGATTCAGTATTTCGAAAGGAAAATTGGAAAATGAATTTAATGTGTATGCAAATATGTGCTGCACAAATATCCTTCCACTCTCATCCAATGCAATGCCTTGTCAATACCTTCGCCAAAATTAAGACACAAATAGAGGAAAAGAGTTAGAAAATCAGTGAATACATATCTGAAATGGAAATGCTCTGGAATTCACAACTTTGGAGGTGGTAGAGGAGTTTCCAAAAGTAAGGGACAGGGTAAACAATCCACAAACATGAAGCTCTGCTGGCCTAAAAACTTTTTGAGAAACTGCCTCTGAGTTTGGCCACTTGAAATATATGTTGTTGTCAGGAGATTTGACTTCCTTTGTAGTGAGACCATCAAAGCTGAGTCTGCATCTATGTGACCTGGAGGACATGTCTTCTTATTTTCCAATGAAGATGAGCAGCAGTGCTGAATTATCTCTTTGAAGGTAAACTGTGGCCACAGGGGACTAAGTGTCTCCCCTTTTTGACTGTGAAGCCATTTGGTCCTCGTCCACTTTTTGTGATGTTTTTCCTACTGAACTGGGAGTTTAGTATTTGCTTCATGACATACAAGGAGCTCAACTGGGACACAGTGCTGGAGGGAGTTCTGTCACGTGTGGTGGGCCACGGTCTGCAAGAGAATGCACCAACCATGCTTTTATTCCTCATAGCTTGCCCCATTGCCCCCTTGTCAATATCAACCTGATTCTGAACATTGCCCTGAAACCTCTCCATATAACAAGATGCCTTTACATATAAGAGTCTGCTGGCTGCACCATGTCAGTAACATGCCATTTGGAATACAATGGTAGATCCTTATGGCCGTACCACTGAAGATTTATCACACACCTGCCCACCACTGCTCTTGGCCCACTACTCAGAAGGCTCCAACATACTGGAATCTCTGTTCTACACCATTTTCATGAAACCCAGTCATACAAGGATCTGTCTGGTATACTCATGATCAGCAATAGGACATCCAAAGGTTCTCCAGTGCCACCTGGTCATGGAATTTCAAAAATTTCATGGTATTTATCTAGCCATTTTTCAATGATGAAGTTGGAGGCACTGTGGGTTTCAATTCATTCAGTAACCATTAAATTTTGAGGAAGCTCAATTCAATGAAAGCTCTGGAGAACTCTCACAGGCAAGGCTTCCGAAAGAGTGTCCAAAAGGTCACATGAAGCCAGGCCCATTGAAGTCTACAATGTGTGGCCTATGTGTGTTTCAACTCTCAAATATGGCTGCCATGTCTTTAAGAATAAAATCATGTGATATCCTGGCTGAGATTCCCAGGGCTCTGTGGAAAGCCACCCTGGGCCTAGATGTCAGTTTCCAAGGGCGACTCTCATGCATGGCCTCCTAAAATCCAAATGAAATTCATGGCAATACTTCTCTGAGGTCAGTTTCACAACTCAGTCTCTAAGGGGAATCACACCAGATTTCAAGCCCACGTGGACCCAGTCATTTCTTCCAACCGCCAAACAAATGACCAAAATTAAAACCAAAACATTTCCACATGTCCCTCATCTTCTTCCATATAGTCACCTCTGGCTGGAGGTTTCCATTAGGGGTGCAAACAAAGACAGTGTCCAAAAAATGCTCCCTTGCCCCTCATTTGCCTAAAGTCAGGGTGTCCTTGACACCCTTCCTGTGAACCAGGAGTGATCAAATAAGACTGCCGTAAATACTGCTGTGTTTCTCCAATTTGAGTCCTACTGACTTTCAGGTATAGATTCTATATGTGATTTGGAGTCATGCGAAAACCCAAGCCCCTCTGCAGGGCTTGGAAGAACTCATTTGACACAAAGAATCCATATTTTCACTTGATGGAGGTCAGGAACCTAACACAGGAAGGCAAGAGACTTCATCCACAATGACTGATTTTTTTGTCATTATGGTTTTGAACGCACACATGGAATCATTCTTTAGATCCATCATGTGCTTAGAATCTAAATCACAGCCACAAACAAGGCCAAGAGGCTAATTCAGCCACATCCCTTTCGAAAGCAATAAAGCAAAGAGCCACAGGTGATGCACATTCATTTCCATTTCAAAACTATATTCTTCAGGATTCACAAAGGGGTGGCCAGAAGCAAAATCCTTCCAGATATTCAGTGCAAGAGAACAGTACTTAAACAAAAAGTCCAAAGCAGGGTCTCTCAACTGAGAGTTTCCTGGTCACACTGATATCTGAGTTTTCTGAGATGCTCGCCATTCTCTTCAGCTCTCCAGTACATGGCCATGTCAGAGAGCTTGGAGGTGGTACATATCTTGTACACAAAACCATGAGCCTATTCTGCAGAGTGGCCAGAATTTAGGAAGAAAACAGCAACTTAGGAAGATAGCAGGTGTTTCCCATTGATAAGACAAGCTGCAGTTCATTCATATATTGGGCAGGATGAATTATGGGAAGATTTATACTAGACAGGACACATCCATTAATGCATTTTCTTTTCTAATGTGTACAACAACAGACACAGTGGGATACACAGACAAAGAAACACTCGCCTTGTCAAATGACTTACTAGAACAGTCCACTCAAAACAAAAAAAAACAAAAAAAACAAAAAAAAAACAAAAAAAAAGGCTTTCCTACCTATTCTCAGAACATGAGACAGAACAAACCCAAACCCACTCCCACAAAGGCACCTTCTTTCCCCAAGTAGGTCTGTGACAACCCGGAGTGTCCTCTGACTGGTGAGCCATACAATGTTTCCCCGAATTGGCCTGTCTTGTCTCAGATCTGGTCTCCTTGTCCAACTCTGTGAAGTTGAGAGGAGCCAGCGGTGAGCCACTACCTGTTTTCTCAGAAAAGGTCCCTCTTCAGAGCTCTACTGGCATTTGGCCATCCTCACATCAGTAGGTACCAAGAAAGGCTGACTTTGTCCTTGGAAAATCCAAACAAGTGAGCCCACTGGGACTGGGACTGGGACTGGGACTGCCACTGGGTGGCTTCTTGGATACCAAGTTCAGAGAGTTCCATCACCAAGGAAATGAGGTATGTCACTTTCTTTGGAACTGAATGAGGTGACTGCCTTGGCAACCACTTTGTCCTAACAGTTGCTTCCAAGAGTCCCAAGAGATGGAGCCAGCCGCTCCTTCTTGTGACACTTTCACAAGTTAGAATGGAATATAAACGATAGCCAAACGGGAACAGCTCTCCACACAGGCCTGTTTTGGTCAGTCTTCTCTACAATAAGAAGAGAGAGGCTGATTCAGACACGTCCCTTCGTTCTAACTAGGTTTTTTTGCCATGGAAGATGACTTTTGCTCACTCAGGTCCTTCATACATGCCTACAACTTGTGCAAGTATCATTTCTGCATGGACCTTTGAGGTTCTCAGCAGGTGGACGGTCCCCTACTTTCCTGTATTGTAAGAACAACTCTGTTCCTGCTCTTTTGTGAAATGAGTTTGAGGGAACAGTGTATGTTTATGGTTAATAACAGGTTCGATTTGGGTTAGGAATCATTCTGTGCGATGAATAATAGTGTTGGAAACCTGTGATATTTACAAGAATATAGAGGTGAAATATAAGTATGAAAACAGAAATCTAGGTATGATTTGAAGCCCAGAAGGGCATTGAGCCCTTGATTGGGATACTTAGCTACGAATTATGTTCTGCAAATATGTCTCATATAATTCGATATACAATGGCATAGGACCTTGTACCTTGGATGATTGAATCTAGAAGAGAACATCCAGTCAAAAAGGGATAGTTGCTAGGATCATGAAGCTAGTCGGTAGGTTTAGGTGGAAGAGTGAGTATATGATTTGCACCAAAAGTTCTTTAGCAATAGGGTTTCGGTTAGAGACTGAATTTAAATGTCAGCACATATGAAGAGTCAGTCACTAGGATGAGCTGGGGAAAATATGCAGAAAAGCAGATATCAATAGAGACATTACAAAATTAGGCAAAGTATAAAGTGACTGATAGGATTAGACATGTTCAACAGTGTTGAGTTTCAATATATAATCTTAGGAAGAAACAAATATGTAGTCACCAATAGGATTGGCATTTGAGAGCATTACGCAACCTGGACATGGATGTTTTTAGTAATCCGTGTTCACTTTCCATTTAGGCCTTGGTACAATCATAAGTATGGCCATTAATTTTTTTGTCCAGAATATTACTGGGATAAAATGTATATGTAGATCAGGTGACATGAGTATTTCTTCCACCATTTCTGGGAGCAATAGATTAAAGACGTAAAATTAGTATTGGGGTTACAAAGAGGTGCACCCTGTGTCTATGAATATAGAGATAAAGCATGAATAGACCATACTGTGAATAAATAATATAACTTGTTCCAATTTTAAATAATGGATTTAACTGATATCTGAAAAATTACAGGAAATCTTATATTGATATACAATCATTCATTCCAACCAATTATACATCTAATTGTAATATTAGTGTTTTGGTTTATCATGAAGAGTGTGTGAGTTTTGCTTCAAAAGTGATTATGGAAATCGAAAATAACGTGTTTGGAAAGAAGTCTCATAAAAAGACCAGTCAGGAAACCTGGAGGAATACATATGTTGTGAAGCAGGAAGTGATTGAAAGTAAAACAAATGCCTATAAGTTTGCTAATTTGTGGATGAAATATATATCCAATGATGTGCATAAACTCATGAAATAGTAATGTACCAGTGTTGAGTAAAAATGAACGTCAAAATACACATCATGTCCCATAGGAATCTACTTGCATTGATATTAAACTGGGTCAGTTACTGTAGAAATATTAGGATTCTCGTGCATCATTCACCAAAGTTAGTATTCTTTTTTTTTTTTAATTTTTATTTATGGTTGTTAAAAACATTACATAGTTCTTGATATATCATATATCGCATTTTGATTCAAGTGGGTTATGAACTCCCATTTTTACCCCGTGTACAGATTGCAGAATCACATCAGTTACACATCCATTGATTCACATATAGCCATACTAGTGTCTGTTCTATTCTGCTGCCTTTCCTATCCTCTACTATCCCCCCTCCCCTCCCCTCTCCTCCCCTCTTCTCTCTCTACCCACTCTACAGTAATAAATTTCTCCCCCTTGTATTATTTTTCCCTTTTCCCGCACTTCCTTTTGTATAAAATTTTGTATAACCCTGAGGCTCTCCTCCCATTTCCATGCAATTTCCCTTCTCTCTCCCTTTCCCTTCCACCTCTCATCCCTGTTTAGTGTTAATCTTCTTCTCATGCTCTTCGTCACTACTCTGTTCTTAGTTACTCTCCTTATATCAAAGAAGACATTTGGCATTTGTTTTTTAGGGATTGGCTAGGTTCACTTAGCATAATCTGCTCTAATGCCATCCATTTCCCTGCAAATTCTAAGATTTTGTCATTTTTAAATGCAGAGTAATACTCCATTGTGTATAAATGCCACATTATTTTTATTCATTCTTTCATTGAAGGGCATATAGCTTGGTTCCACAGTCTTGCTATTGTGAATTGTGCTGCTCTGAACATCGATGTAGCAGTGTCCCTGTAGCATGCTCTTTTTAGGTCTTTAGGTTTTAGACCGAGAAGGGGAATATCTGGGTCAAATGGTGGTTCCATTGCCAGCTTTCCAAGAAATATCCATACTGCTTTCCCATTTGGCTGCACCAATTTGCAGTCCCACCAGCAATGTACACGTTTACCTGTTTCCCCATATCCTCGACAGCACTTGTTGTTGTTTGACAATCTTACTGGAGTGAGATGGTATCTTAGGGTGGTTTTGATTCACATTTCTCTGACTGCTGGAGATGGTGAGCATTTTTTTATGTACTTGTTGATTGATTGTATGTCCTCCTCTGAGCAGTGTCTGTTCAGGTCCTTGGCCCATTTGTTGATTGTGTTATTTGTTATCTTATTGACTAATTTTTTGAGTTCTTTGTATACTCTGGATATTACGGCTCTATCTGAAGTGTGAGGAGTAAAGATTTGTTCTTAGGATGTAGGCTCCCTATTTACCTCTCTTATTGTTTCTTTTGCTGAGAAAAAACTTTTTAGTTTGAGTAAGTCCCATTTGTTGATTCTAGCTATTAACTCTTGTGCTATGGGTGTCCTATTGAGGAATTTGGAGCCCGACCCCACAGTATGTAGATCATAGCCAACTTTTTCTTCTATCAGGCGCCGTGTCTCTGATTTTTTTTTTTTTTTTTTTACTTTTTATACTTCTTTTTTTTTTTTTAATTTATTTATTTATTTATTTTTTTTCCATCTTTCATACATTTGATTCATGTGAGTTATGCTTTTCCATTTTTACCCCAAATACAAATTGCAGAATCACATCAGTTATACATTCACAATGTTTACATAATGCCATATTAGTGACTGTTGTATTCTGCTGCCTTTCCTATCCCCTACTATCCCCCCTCCCCTCCCCTCCCATCTTCCCTCTCTACCTCATCTGTTGTTGTTCCATTCTCTCCCTCCCCCCCCCTTTCCCCTCACAACCTCATATATGTGATTTCGTATAACGATGTGGTTTTCCTTCCATTTCCATGCAATTTCCCTTCCCTCTCCCTTTCCCTCCCTTCATTCGTCTCAGTTTAATGTTAATCTTATTCTCACCCTGATTCCTACACCAGAAAAAGACACTTTAAAGAAAGAAAACTACAGACCAATATCTCTAATGAACCTAGAGGCAAAAATCCTCAATTAAATTCTAGCAAATCAGATACAAAAGCATATCAAAAAAATTGTGTGCATGATCAAGTAGGACTCATCCGTGGGATGCAAGGCTGGATCAATATAGGGAAATCAATAAATGTTATTCATCACATCAATAGACTTAAAAATAAGAACCATATGATCATCTCGATAGATGCAGAGAAAGCATTCGACAAAGTACAGCATACCTTTATGTTCAAAACTCTAGAAAAACTAGGGATAACAGGAACATACCTCAATATTGTAAAAGCAATCTCTGCTAAGCCTCAGGCTAGCATCATTCTGAATGGAGAATAATTGAAGGCATTCCCCCTAAAATCTGGAACAAGAAAGGGATGCCCTCTTTCACCACTTCTGTTCAACATAGTTCGTGAAACACTGGCGAGAGCAATTAGACAGACAAAAAAATTAAAGCCATAAAAATAGGAAAAGAAGAACTTAAATTATCAATATTAGAGATGACATGATTCTATACCTAGCAGACCCAAAAGGGTCTACAAAGAAACTAATAGAGCTAATGAATGAATTCAGCAAAGTGGCAGGATATAAAATCAACACGCATAAATCAAAGGCATTCCTGTATATCAGCAAAAAATCCTCTGAAACGGAAATGAGGACAACCACTACATTCACAATATCCTAAAAAAAATAATTGGGAATCAGCCTAACAAAAGAGGTGCAAGTCTCATAAAATGAAAACTACAGAACCCTAAAGAGAATAATAGAGGAAGATCTTAAAAGATGTAAAAATGTACCCTGTTCATATATAGGCAGAACTAACATTATCAAAATGGCGATATTACCAAAAGTTCTCTATAGGTTTAATGCAATGCCAATCAAAATCCTAGTGGCATTTCTTGTAGAAAAAGAGAAAGCAATCATGAAATTCATATGGAAAAATAAAAGACCCAGAATAGCAAAAACAATGATAAGCAGGAAGTGTGAATCAGGCGATATAGCGATATCAGACTTCAAAGTATACTGCAGAGCAATAGTAACAAAAATAGCATAATACTGGTACGAAAACAGGCGGGTGGAACAATGGTACAGATTAGAGGACACAGAAACCAATCCACAAAACTTCAACTATCTCATATTTGATAAAGGGGCTAAAAGCATGCAATGGATGAAGGATAGCATCTTCAATAATTGGTGCTGGGAAAGCTGGAAATCCATATGCAACAAAATGAAACTGAATCCCTTTCTCTCGCCATGCACAAAAGTTAACTCAAAATGGATCAAGGAGCTTGATAACAAATCAGAGACACGGCGCCTGATAGAAGAAAAAGTTGGCTATGATCTACATACTGTGGGGTCGGGCTCCAAATTCCTCAATAGGACACCCATAGCACAAGAGTTAATAGCTAGAATCAACAAATGGGACTTACTCAAACTAAAAAGTTTTTTCTCAGCAAAAGAAACAATAAGAGAGGTAAATAGGGAGCCTACATCCTAAGAACAAATCTTTACTCCTCACACTTCAGATAGAGCCGTAATATCCAGAGTATACAAAGAACTCAAAAAATTAGTCAATAAGATAACAAATAACACAATCAACAAATGGGCCAAGGACCTGAACAGACACTGCTCAGAGGAGGACATACAATCAATCAACAAGTACATAAAAAAATGCTCACCATCTCCAGCAGTCAGAGAAATGTGAATCAAAACCACCCTAAGATACCATCTCACTCCAGTAAGATTGTCAAACAACAACAAGTGCTGTCGAGGATATGGGGAAACAGGTAAACGTGTACATTGCTGGTGGGACTGCAAATTGGTGCAGCCAAATGGGAAAGCAGTATGGATATTTCTTGGAAAGCTGGCAATGGAACCACCATTTGACCCAGATATTCCCCTTCTCGGTCTAAAACCTAAAGACCTAAAAAGAGCATGCTACAGGGACACTGCTACATCGATGTTCAGAGCAGCACAATTCACAATAGCAAGACTGTGGAACCAAGCTATATGCCCTTCAATGAAAGAATGAATAAAAATAATGTGGCATTTATACACAATGGAGTATTACTCTGCATTTAAAAATGACAAAATCTTAGAATTTGCAGGGAAATGGATGGCATTAGAGCAGATTATGCTAAGTGAACCTAGCCAATCCCTAAAAAACAAATGCCAAATGTCTTCTTTGATATAAGGAGAGTAACTAAGAACAGAGTAGTGACGAAGAGCATGAGAAGAAGATTAACACTAAACAGGGATGAGAGGTGGAAGGGAAAGGGAGAGAGAAGGGAAATTGCATGGAAATGGGAGGAGAGCCTCAGGGTTATACAAAATTTTATACAAAAGGAAGTGCGGGAAAAGGGAAAAATAATACAAGGGGGAGAAATTTATTACTGTAGAGTGGGTAGAGAGAGAAGAGGGGAGGAGAGGGGAGGGGAGGGGGGATAGTAGAGGATAGGAAAGGCAGCAGAATAGAACAGACACTAGTATGGCTATATGTGAATCAATGGATGTGTAACTGATGTGATTCTGCAATCTGTACACGGGGTAAAAATGGGAGTTCATAACCCACTTGAATCAAAATGCGATATATGATATATCAAGAACTATGTAATGTTTTTAACAACCATAAATAAAAATTAAAAAAAAAAAGAATACTAACTTTGGTGAATGATGCACGAGAATCCTAATATTTCTACAGTAACTGACCCAGTTTAATATCAATGCAAGTAGATTCCTATGGGACATGATGTGTATTTTGACGTTCATTTTTACTCAACACTGGTACATTACTATTTCATGAGTTTATGCACATCATTGGATATATATTTCATCCACAAATTAGCAAACTTATAGGCATTTGTTTTACTTTCAATCACTTCCTGCTTCACAACATATGTATTCCTCCAGGTTTCCTGACTGGTCTTTTTATGAGACTTCTTTCCAAACACGTTATTTTCGATTTCCATAATCACTTTTGAAGCAAAACTCACACACTCTTCATGATAAACCAAAACACTAATATTACAATTAGATGTATAATTGGTTGGAATGAATGATTGTATATCAATATAAGATTTCCTGTAATTTTTCAGATATCAGTTAAATCCATTATTTAAAATTGGAACAAGTTATATTATTTATTCACAGTATGGTCTATTCATGCTTTATCTCTATATTCATAGACACAGGGTGCACCTCTTTGTAACCCCAATACTAATTTTACGTCTTTAATCTATTGCTCCCAGAAATGGTGGAAGAAATACTCATGTCACCTGATCTACATATACATTTTATCCCAGTAATATTCTGGACAAAAAAATTAATGGCCATACTTATGATTGTACCAAGGCCTAAATGGAAAGTGAACACGGATTACTAAAAACATCCATGTCCAGGTTGCGTAATGCTCTCAAATGCCAATCCTATTGGTGACTACATATTTGTTTCTTCCTAAGATTATATATTGAAACTCAACACTGTTGAACATGTCTAATCCTATCAGTCACTTTATACTTTGCCTAATTTTGTAATGTCTCTATTGATATCTGCTTTTCTGCATATTTTCCCCAGCTCATCCTAGTGACTGACTCTTCATATGTGCTGACATTTAAATTCAGTCTCTAACTGAAACCCTATTGCTAAAGAACTTTTGGTGCAAATCATATACTCACTCTTCCACCTAAACCTACCGACTAGCTTCATGATCCTAGCAACTATCCCTTTTTGACTGGATGTTCTCTTCTACATTCAATCATCCAAGGTACAAGGTCCTATGCCATTGTATATCGAATTATATGAGACATATTTGCAGAACATAATTCGTAGCTAAGTATCCCAATCAAGGGCTCAATGCCCTTCTGGGCTTCAAATCATACCTAGATTTCTGTTTTCATACTTATATTTCACCTCTATATTCTTGTAAATATCACAGGTTTCCAACACTATTATTCATCGCACAGAATGATTCCTAACCCAAATCGAACCTGTTATTAACCATAAACATACACTGTTCCCTCAAACTCATTTCACAAAAGAGCAGGAACAGAGTTGTTCTTACAATACAGGAAAGTAGGGGACCGTCCACCTGCTGAGAACCTCAAAGGTCCATGCAGAAATGATACTTGCACAAGTTGTAGGCATGTATGAAGGACCTGAGTGAGCAAAAGTCATCTTCCATGGCAAAAAAACCTAGTTAGAACGAAGGGACGTGTCTGAATCAGCCTCTCTCTTCTTATTGTAGAGAAGACTGACCAAAACAGGCCTGTGTGGAGAGCTGTTCCCGTTTGGCTATCGTTTATATTCCATTCTAACTTGTGAAAGTGTCACAAGAAGGAGCGGCTGGCTCCATTTCTTGGGACTCTTGGAAGCAACTGTTAGGACAAAGTGGTTGCCAAGGCAGTCACCTCATTCAGTTCCAAAGAAAGTGACATACCTCATTTCCTTGGTGATGGAACTCTCTGAACTTGGTATCCAAGAAGCCACCCAGTGGCAGTCCCAGTCCCAGTCCAAGTCCCAGTGGGCTCACTTGTTTGGATTTTCCAAGGACAAAGTCAGCCTTTCTTGGTACCTACTGATGTGAGGATGGCCAAATGCCAGTAGAGCTCTGAAGAGGGACCTTTTCTGAGAAAACAGGTAGTGGCTCACCGCTGGCTCCTCTCAACTTCACAGAGTTGGACAAGGAGACCAGATCTGAGACAAGACAGGCCAATTCGGGGAAACATTGTATGGCTCACCAGTCAGAGGACACTCCGGGTTGTCACAGACCTACTTGGGGAAAGAAGGTGCCTTTGTGGGAGTGGGTTTGGGTTTGTGGTTCTGTCTCATGTTCTGAGAATAGGTAGGAAAGGCGTTTTTTTTTTTTTGTTTTTTTTTTTTGGTTTTGAGTGGACTGTTCTAGTAAGTCGTTTGACAAGGCGAGTGTTTCTTTGTCTGTGTATCCCACTGTGTCTGGTGTTGTACACATTAGAAAAGAAAAGGCATTAATGGATGTGTCCTGTCTAGTATAAATCTTCCCAAAATTCATCCTGCCCAATATATGAATGAACTGCAGCTTGTCTTATCAATGGGAAACACCTGCTATCTTCCTAAGTTGCTGGTTTCTTCCTAAATTCTGTCCACTCTGCAGAATAGGCTCACGGTTTTGTTTACAAGACATGTACCACCTCCAAGCTCTCTGACATGGCCAAGTACTGGAGAGCTGAAGAGAATGGCGAGCATCTCAGAAAACTCAGATATCAGTGTGACCAGGAAACTCTCAGTTGAGAGACCCTGCTTTGGACTTTTTGTTTAAGTACTGTTCTCTTGCACTGAATATCTGGAAGGATTTTGCTTCTGGCCACCCCTTTTTGAAGCCTGAAGAATATAGTTTTGAAATGGAAATGAATGGGCATCACCTGTGGCTCTTTGCTTTATTGCTTTCGAAAGTGATGTGGCTGAATTAGCCTCTTGGCCTTGTTTGTGGCTGTGATTTAGATTCTAAGCACATGATGGATCTAAAGAATGATTCCACCTAGGTCTGGTTTGGTCCATCTTCGCCACATTAAGAAAAGAGAGGCTGATTCAAACACGTCCCTTCGTCCTGACTAGGTTGTTTGCCATAGAAGATGACTTTTGCTCTCTCAGGTCCTTCATAGCTGCCTATATCTTCTCCAGGGATCATTTCTGCATGGACCTTTGAGGTTCTCAGCAGGTGGAAGATCCCCTACATTCTGTATTGTAAGACCAGCTCTGGCCCTGCTCTTCTATAAAGTTAGATTGAGGGAACTGTGTATGGTTAGGTTTAATACCTGGTTCAATTTGGGTTATGAATCATTCTGCGGGATGCATAATGGTATTGGGAACCTGCGATATTCACAAGAATATATAGGTGAAATATAAGTATGAAAACAGAAATCTAGGTAAGATTTGAAGCCCAGAGGGCATTGGGCCGTTAATTGGGATACTTAGCATTCAATTACGTTCTGCACAGATGTCTCAGATAAATCGATATACAATGGCATAGGACCTTGTACCTTGGATGATTGAATGTCGAAGAGAACATCCAGTCAAAAAGGCATAGTCAGTAGGATTAAGAAGATAGTCGGTAGGTTTAGAAAGACGAGTGAGTATAGGATTTGGACCAAAAGTTCTTTAGCAACAGGGTTTCGGGTAGAGAGTGAATGTAAACGTGAGCACATGTGAAGAGTCAGTCACAATGATGAACTGGGGAAAATATGTCAGAAAGCAGATATCAACAGAGACATTAGGAAATCAGGCAAAGTATAAAGTGAGTGATAAGATTAGATATTTTCAATATGGTTGAGGTTGAATATATAATCTTAGAAAGAAACAAATATGTAATTACGAATTGGATTGACATTTGAAAGCATTAGGCAATATGAACATGGATGCTTTTAGTTGTCCTTGCTCAGTTTCCATTTAGGCTTTGGTAGAATCTTAAGTGTTATCTTTCCTTTTTTTGTCCAGAATATTACTGTGATAAATGTATATGTAGATCAGGTGACATGAGTATTTCTTCCACCATTTTTTTAGGAATAATTGGAAGACGTATAAATTAGTCTTGGGGGTACAGAGAGGTGTAACCTTTGTTTATGAATACAGAGATAATGCATGAATAGTCCATACTGTGAATAAATAATATAACTGAATCTACTTTAAATAATGGATTGAATTATTATCTGAAATTATATATGAAATCATATATTGATATACAAACATTCATTCCAACCAGTTATACAACTAATGGAAATATTAGTGTTATGGTTTATCATGAAGGGTGTGTGAGTTTTGGTTCAAAAATGATTATGGAAAACGAAAATAATGACTTTGGAAAGAAGCCTCATTAAAAGACCAGTGAAGAAACATGGAGAAATACATGTGTTCTGAAGTAGGAAGTGATTGTAAGTAAAAAAAATGCCTATGAATTTGTGAACTTGTGGATGAAATACATATCCTATCATGTGCATAAACTGAAGAAATAGTAATGTACCAGTGTTGAATAAAAATGAACATCAAAATGCATATCATGTCCCATAGGAATCTACTTGCATTGATGTTATACTGGATCAGTTACTGTAGAAATATTAGGATTTGTATGCACCATTCACTGAAGTTAGTTGTCAGTACTAGGAAAGAAATATGTAGTTCAGGTAGATGAATATTTGTGAGAATAATCTTGTGAAATTTTGATTATAAATCCACACATATGAATATGAATGAATTTAGGGAGTGTATAATAAGACACATATATTACATATTTTGATAAATCTGTAGAGTGTGTATATATATATACAGACACACACACACACACACACACACACACAACCAGATATTAAAAACTAGCAAAATATATGCCGATCAAAATTCATCATGAAATATATATCATAAAGATCCAAAAATATTCTTTTGACTGAACATGGGTTTATGTATAGTGTTGTTCTACTGGGAAGCTCACCCATAGGTTGAATTTTCAGTTCCAACACCATTTTGGAAGAGTGATCTCTTCTCACACTTTGTATCTGCCAAGTCATGTAACTCACAAGAATGTACGTGTGATCCCCGTAGGATTCTATTTGTGCATATAAAAATACATGTGCTGAATAAGCTCCAGAGAAAGGGAGACAGTAATTCACATATTTATTAACTTTAAAAACACATGGAGAACTATTTCAATTAAAAATTGACTAGATTTATAACACCTACCCTTTCTCATGCAAAAGTCAATTTCAACTCTGAACTGCGTGTATTTATATACTGTTTTGGTTATTTTTCTCTATCATATTAGGATTAGTAGTCAGAATCTAGTAGAATATGGGTTAGTGTCAGGTATTCAGAAATTCGAATGGAAAATAGGAAAATTAATCTAATATGTATGCAAATATGTGCTACAAAAAGTCTTCCCACTCTCATCCAGAACAATGCCTTGACATTACCTTCGCCCCAAGTTAGACACATTTAGAGAAGAAGAGTTAAAAAATCTGTGATTACATTTCTGGAATGGAAAATGCTCATGAGTGCACAAAATTGGAGGTGGTATAGGAGTTTCTAAAAGTAAGGACAGGGTACACACTCCACAAACATGGAGCTCTGCCAGCCTAACACTTTTTGAGAAACTGCCACTGAGGTTGTGCACTTGAAATATATGTTGTTGTCAGGAGTTAAGTTTCCTTTGCAGTGACACCCTCAAAGCTGGGTGTGCGTCTCTGAGACCTTGAGGACATAGTTTCTTATTTTCTAATGTACACGAGGCAGCAGTGCTGAAGTCTCTCTTTGTAGGTTAACTGTGGCGACTGGGGCTTAGTTTCTCCCCATGTGGAATGTGAAGCCAATTGGTCATCCTCCACTTTTTGTGGTGTTTCTATCTGCTGCACTGGGAGTTTGGTATTTGCTTCTTGAAATACAACAGTTCAACTGGTACACCGTGCTGGAGGGAATTCTGTCAAGTGTGGTGGGTCAGGGTCTGCAAGAAAGTGCACCATCCAGGCTTCGCTGAAACTTTAGTGACACACCATAAATTTTGGCCTTCCCTGGCCAGACAACGACCCTCTCTGAGGCTCTAATTGTCCTCATAATTTCTGATATTGGGACCAGCAAAAATAAATAAATAAACTACCATTTGTGTCATGCTTGTCAAAGTTCTGTTTCTTGTAACCCCCCTTTTGTGTAACTTTCTGGGCCATATAGCTGGGCTATAGGAAAGGCGGGGTTGCTGTTTTGTTCCTGCCGTTTTGGGAGGGAGAGGCAGCCCAGCTGGTTGACATAATAAGCTTGCCTCAATTTGATTTTAGTTGGAGTCAGTGTTCTTTTTTTGCTTTCTCATCTAACCTTTTTGAGTTTCCCAGCAAGATGACCCAGCCGACCAGATCACAAGACCAGACTGCTGGAAATTCTGAATCTGGCCTTCCCTCCAGGGCTCCGGGCTGGAGAGCCACTCTAGGGGGTGCACATCTTGAGATGTTCCAATGCCTTTGAGTGAGCGTTCGGTCCCAGGTGCACTGCAGTGAACCACCTCACTAAAACTATTAGCAAGCACCTGGTGGAGGAGGCCTCAATAATTAAGTGCTGCCTTTATAACATCGGATATCCGTTAAAGGAAGATCTGTTCTGATGACATAGAGGTGTCCTGGGGAGGCTCACATATACTCCTTTTTGGGACAGTAATGAGAATCATTCTGTCTTCTGTTCTGTTCTGTAGGGAATTCCTCTGGAATGGTAGAGAGGTGCTGACTGGCATGCACGTGTTCCTACTTCGGAGCTTTAGCAAGACGTTGCATTGCTCCTCTGTTTTTCTGTTTAGAGTCCGGGTTTCTGTTTTTTTGTGTTTTGTTCTGTGTTCTATGTTTTTCTTGTTTGTTTTGTTCTGTGATTTCTGTGGCAAAATCTTAACTATATTGGACGTGAAAATGGGTAACAAAGCAAGTAAAACTGACATCCCTTTGGACTGTGTTTTAAGGAACTGCGATGAACTTTACCCCCATTTGTTAAGCAGAATGAGAGAAGCCCCTAGCTGGGTGCCTGGAGCACACCCACTGAAGAGGACAATGCCTGCTGTGGACCTGAGAACTGAGTATCTCCCAGGTTAAAAAGTGAATCTCCATTAAAACCCCTTGTCCCTCCAGATCCAGAGAGTCACAACATTTGGGCAGAGTCCCCTGTGTTTTTCCTTTGTTACCAAAGCAATAACCCCCCCTTTTTCTTTTTCTAAAAACCTTGTCCTCATTATTAAATTGGCATTAATTGGCTTCAAGGTCAGGAGCCGAACTTTAAGTTACAAATTTTGCTACATCCCCCCCCCCCCCCGCTTAGTCCCGGAACTTTTTTAGAACTGACTACTTAAATGTTAGTAAAGTAAATGTAGCATGCTTGGGGTGGATCCAAACCAGAGTAGCTCATCCTGTAAGTAAAAGGAGGGACTGAGGGACTCCCAGCAGCTGCCGAAGCCCTGTTGCTTCAGGGAATTCCCTCCTTTCTTACCTGCACTGTAAGGATTATGCCACCTCTGTCTTCTAAAAAAGAGAAAAAGAAAAAGAGGACACTAAATGCATTAAAGTCACCATGGAGACCCTTGATTGTACATTTCAGGTTGCCCCTCTTTTAAAACATCTGGTCCCCCCCTGTTGACATCTATGGTGCCACTGGTGTAGGAGATTTTTCTCTTATCTGCTCTGGTTTAAAGGGTTCTGTCTGACAGCCACAGTCTGGACCTCCTTTCTGTCTGTCTTGTGTCTTTGTTTCTGGCCCTTTAAGACACGTGCAATAATGTGTTGATATTATAAATTGTTTTTGGGGAATGATCTTAGCTGAATGTGTGTCTAAATGATGATGTTTTATTGTAACAATCTGGTATCTGAATGGGTTTTTGAACCATTGCACAATCTTGCAGTTAAAAGTCGGGTTTAGGTAATTGTTTAGTTTATGATTTCAGACAATTCATGCCAGAGAACTTAAATACTAAGGAATGAAAACTAAAGAACTCTACTTCCAAGTTGGCAAGTAACTTCCCAATCACTCAGTCTTTTTTTTTCACCAATTTTGAATTGGGTAGCCTGGGAAAATGTCACTTTGTGCACCAGAGCATTAATCTGGACAAGTATTGTAATTCATAGTATGATATCTGTTGACAAAACAAGATGTAAAGATATAAAATTTTGTGAATTGTATCTTAAACTTGTACCATAATTTTCAACATCCGAACCTGAAAATTATGGTTAAAATGCCTTAGGCCTGAGGTGTCTGCTCAGAATAGCAGTTTTTTCTTCCTCCTTCCAGACCTCAGCCATGATTTATTTTGAAAGGCAAATGAAAGAAGCCTGCAAGATTATTAGGAGACTGATCTGAGGCCTAAGAAAAAAAAGGTAAATTGTATGGTATTTACTAATTACTGCCCAGTCATTTTTTCTAGGACTCTTATTTTTTTCCTTAGATACTTTATTTTTTTTTTGAGCTCATGATTTTGATCATACAGACCTAGGTTAATGTTTTTCTGATCAGTACTATCTTTGACCAACTTTGGAATTTTTGAAACATTGCAATGGAGATTTCACCTGCGAAAATCTAAAAGGCCTTTACTATTATTACGTGTGCTCAATTTTGTTATGTGTTGTATGTCTATATATACATATGTCCGTATATCATATATATGATACACAAATTAACATATATAAGGAGCACTCATAAAAAAAGCGCTCATATAAACAAATTTTAAAAAGTGGATCCAAAGGTCTTTAATTCACGTGATTTAAATGGTTCAATTAAATTGGATAAACAGATAAAAATAAATGTTTTTAAATTTAAGCTTTCAAGTTTTTCTAGGTATTCAAAAATCAAATAAAATGTTAATATCTACAAAATTTCTAATATGCCTTGGTTCTAGGACTTTTCCTTCAACATAAAAATGGTTTACACTCTTCAATACATTTGTCTAATATTTTGATAAATAAGTAAAGTAAATTTGATATGGGATTACTCATTCATGAGTACTTTTGTTAGATATCTGATTGACTTCCTAACGTCTGTATAAGTTTGACTAAAGTCTGTAAAGGATAGTAAAAATCAATCATGTGTTAAAGAGACAAAAATTTCTTAAAACATAAGTTTACCCATAGCATTGTGTTTATTAAGTTTTATTTTTTCTAGAGCAAGCAACCATAGAAATTAAACAACTGATTAATTTAGAACTGTTATTTTAGAGCACTGTTTTGCCATTTCTTTAAAAGCTAAACTTGGTTAATGTAGAAACATCAATGTAATTGTGATGCTACTAATGTGCTCATATCATGTATGCAAGTCTGTAAGGTAAAAATTTTAAAAGAGGATTATATCAAGCTAGTGTTCTGAAGTTGTACGGTAAAAAATGTATTGGGGATTTATTCACCTGTTACCAATAAGATATGCAAAGTTTTATGTTACTTTTTACATTGGGGAACAATTTAAATGTATTTTATGTTAATTAGAGCCTAATCTATGTAAAGGTTAAAAACTTTCAGCATTTCTTTAATTCATGTTTTAAAAGTGATATTATATGTTGTTAGCTAATGTTCATGTGACCTCAAACAATTTATGTAAACTTAGTAAAATAATATTTAAAAAATAAAGATCAGCTTTAGAACTAAAACACTTAATATTTATAAAGAGCACTGCCTTACCTGAGATAAGGCTGTGTGTCCCATCTTACTACATGTGAGAATGACTACAAAAGCAGTAGGTCAGATTTTATTTCTTTAAAGTTATGTTAAAAGTTCTTTTTTTATGTCAAAATAACTAGGATCTCAAACAGGGGATATAATGTATTACTCAGCCAAAAAATCCAGTGTAGCTATTACACGAACTAAGTATTTTTACTCTTGTTATAAAATTTTATTTTGTAATTTCCTTATATGTGATCTAGATTCTCTGTTAGTGTTTTACAGAAGTGTTGCTTTAAGAACAAAACATGGGTTAATTTCAGAGAGTAAGTTATCACCTACAAGACAGACAGAATAATACAGATCCCAATTAATAAAAAGATAAATAATTATAAAGTTATAGACATTAAAGCCCAGTGCTCTTAATATAAGGATGTTAAAATTTATTTGATGGATGTTTAAGATTAGGATTTAAAATTAAATTTAAATGAAAAGGGCCAAAAAAAAACAATATTTGTCTCTTGCCCTCTGAGTCAGTCTGAATCCAGGGAACAGGGGACTTCACTAAAGAGTTTTGCAACTCTGGGCCACATAAACTCCCCATCAGGGAGATAAATGAGACCACTGGAGAACAGAAAGCCAATCAGTGCATTTTCTATGAAGAGGAGAGTCATCAGAGAAGGGAGAAATCCCTGATGCTTCCCAGGGAAGCCACATGGTCAAGCAAGACCTGGACCCACCTAGCGCAAATGGCTCTAGAAGAACTGAGAAAGTGCTCTCAAGTTTCCCCAGGAATGACTCCCATGAAAGCTCAGCTGACTGTTAACAATAGATAGAAACAAAAGTCAGTTTGACTTCTTCATCTTAAACACTTAGCAAAGACAATGAAAACCAAAATACAGCCATTCCTGGGCATTTTAAATAATAATAATAATAATAATAATAATAATAATAATAATAATAATAATAATAATATTTTAAGGTATACACTTTATGTTAGCCTCCCAAAATAAGTAAGACTGGAGGCTACAAAGAAGGATTCTCAGAGAGGAATGCCTGATACTTATTAAAAGAGACTATCAAGAAGAGCTGCCAGAGGCAGAAATTTTCAGTTTAAGGCCTAAAGATATTCCTAACCTACACAGGTAAGTTTGGTGTTTGCTAGTACGATTATCCAGCATTGAGTATCAGAATTAAAGGTTTCCTCTATTAGACACAGAGGTCATACTGGTAAAAGGATTTTGCAAGATCAGATGACATTAAATTATTAAACTGTATCTTATGGGGAGGGACAACTGTAATACTAAAAGTTAAATATTAAGTTGACAGTCTTGATAACTGGGAATATTAAAGACCGGTGAGGGAAATTCTATAGAGTGACATGTTCCAGCTGCTGCAACATTTATTCAGTACTCATGGTTTTTGTTTCTCTCATAGAAGAACCCATCCCCAGATGACTTTACAACCTGTTCTTCCTTAACGAGACTTCAAAACGAACTGATTTCTAAAAGGCAACTCATGTCCCTCAACTACTTCTAAAAGGAAACTCATGTCCCTCACACCATGCCTACTCACGTCACCCTCTCTCAGCTCAGAAGAATCCAAAATGGGTGACGCCTCTCTTATTACAACAATGGAGCCAAATATAAATAGACTATCAATACAAGTAATTAATTAAGTCAGGTAAAATCAGGGAGACTGGTTTTGGGTGAGTTCTAAAAATTTGGAGACTTTTACCTGAGGGATTAAAATTTCCTCAGTGCTCTTCCCCCAATCTATCAAAGATTTGAAAGGGACACAGAGAAAAGGGGAAAATGATAGACCCAACCTGATCTTTTATTAAAATTGGGAGCCATCTTGCCACAAAGCATGAAAAGATAATTTTGGCTTTACCATAAATTACTGAAAATTCTGAACCTGTTTGGAATGCCTGCCAGTGACTTGAACTGACCCATGTCTTGCTCTCTGACCTGATAGCAACCCTTTTTGAAACTTTAGTGACATATCATACATATTTGCCTTCCCTGGCCAGACAGCAACCCTCTCTGAGGCTCCATTTTACAGCAAAAAAAAAATGTAAACTACCATTAGTGTGATGCTTGTCAGAGTTCTGTTATCTCTAACCCCCATTTTGTGTAACTTTCTGGGCTATAAAGCTGTGCTGTAGGAAAGCTGGGGTTGCTGTCTTGTTCCCGCCGTTTTCGAAGGGAGAGGCAGCATGGCCAGTGGAAATAATAAGTTTAATTTAATTTGATTTCTATTGGAGTCAGTGGTCTTTTCTTGTGTCCTGATCTAACAGGTTAACACTCCAAAAACTTGCAGCTCTGCTGGCCTAAAGACTTCTTGAGACACTTCCCTTGAGATTGGGCACTTGAAATATATGTTGTTTTAAGGAGCTTTAGCATCCTTTCTAGTGGGACCATCAAAGCTGGGTCTGCATCTAGGTTACCTGGAGGACATGGTTTCTTATATTCCAATGAATATGAGGCAGCAGTGCTGAATTCTCTCTTTGTAGGTAAACTGTGGCCACTGGGTGCTAAGTGTCTCCTCGTGTGGACTGTGAAGACATTTGGTCATCCTCCACATTTATTGCTGTTTCTTGCTGCTGCACTGGGATTTTGGTATTTGATTCACGAAATACAAGGAGTTCAACTGGGACCCAGTGCTGGAGGGAGTTCTGTCACGTGTGGTGGGTCAGAGTCTGCAGGAGAATGCACCAACCAGGCTTCTATCCCACAGAGCCTGCCCCCTTGACCATAGCAACCTGATTCTGAACATTGCCCTGAAATTTCTCCATATAACAAGATGCCTTTACATAGAAGGTTCTGCTGGCTGCACCATGTCAGTCACAACCCATTTGGAAGTAAATGGCAGATCCACATGGCCCCACCACAGATGTTTTATCACACACCTGCACAACACTACTCTATGACCACTAATCAGGAGGCTCCAACTTACTGACATCTCTGTTCTACACCATTATCATAAAACCCAGTCAATTAAGGCACTGTCTGGTACACTTAAAATAGCAACAGGACATCCAAGATTTTCCAGTGCCACCTGGTCATGGGAATTTCAAAAATTTCATGATATTTATCTAGGCATTCTTCAAGGATGAAGTCGGAGGCACTGTGGGTTTCAATTCATTCAGGAACCATTAAATGTTGAGGAAGATCATTTCAATGAAAACTCTGGAGAAATCTCACAGGCAAGGCTTCCCACAGAGTGGGCAAAAGGTTACATGAAGCCAGGCCCATAGAGGTCTACAATGAGAGGTCCTTGTGTGTTTTGACTCTCAACTATGGATGCCAAGGCTTTCAAAATAAAATCATATGATATCATGGCTGAGATTCCCTGTGTTCTGTGGAAAGCCACCCTTGGTCTACATCTCAGTTTTCAAGGGCGACTCTCATGCGTGGCCTCCAAAAATGCCAACACAAATAATGGCAATACTTTTTTGAGGTCAGTTCCACAATGCAGTCTCAAAGGGTAATCACACCAGAGTTTAAACCCCGGTGGACCCAGTCATCTTTTCCAATCGCCACACAAATGACCACAATTAAAACCAAAACACTTCCACATAGCCCTCATATTCTTCCATATAGACACTCATCATAACCTCTGGATTGAGGTTTCCATGAGGGGCACATCTAAAAACAGGGTCCAAAATAAGCTCCTTTTCCCCTCATTTGCCTAAAGTCTTTGTGGCCGGGACAACTTTCCTGTGAACCAGGAGTGATCAAATAGGCCTGCTCTTAATACTGCTCTGCTTCTCCAATTTGAGGCCTACTGACAGTCTGGTATAGATTCTTCATGTGATTTGGAGTCATGAGGAAACCCAAGCACCACTACAGGGCTTTGATGTACTAATTTGACCCAAGGGATCCCTATTTTCACTTGATGGATGTCCGGAAACTAAGAGAGATAGGCAAGAAGCTTCATCCACAATTACTGATTTTTTTGCCATTTTGGTTTTGGATGTACACATGGCATCTTTCTTTAGATCCATCTGGTGTTGAGAATCTAAGCGACAACCTCACACAGGGCCAAGATGCTGATTCAGACACATCCATTTTAAAAGCAATTAAGCAAAGAGCCACAGGTGATGCCCATTCATTTCCATTTGAAATCTATTTTCTTCATGCTTCACAAAGTGTGACCTGAGGCAAAGACCTTCCTGACATTCAGGGCAACAGAAAAATAGGTAAGCAAAAGGCCCAAAGCAGGGTTTCTCCACTGAGACTTTCCTATTCACACGGATATCTGAGTTTTCTGAGATGCTCTCATTCTCTTCAGCTATTCAGTACATGGCCATTTCACAGAGCTTGGAGGTGGTACATACCTTGGACACAAAACCATGAGCCTATTCTGGATAGATGACTGAATTCAGGAAGAAAACTGGAACTTTGGAAGATAATAGGTATTGCACATCAATAAGGCTAGCCACTCTCTATTCATAAATTGGGCAGGATGAATGCTGGGAGCTTTCTACTAGACACAACACATCCATTGATGCATTCTCTTTACTATTGTCTACAACCACTGACACAGTAAAATACACAGACATAGAAACACTCACCTTGTCAAATGACAAACAAGAAACAGTCCACCCCAAACCAAACAAACCGACTTTTCTACCTATTCTCAGAAAATGTGAAAACCACATACTCACACCCACACTCAAAAAGGTACCTCCTTCCCCCAAGTAGGTCTGTGACTCTATGGAGTGTCTTCTAACTGGTGAGCAATACTATGTTCCCCCGAAATTGCCTCTACAGTCTCAGATCTTGTCTCCTTTTCCAACTCTGTGAAGTTGCCATGAGCCAGTGGTGAGCAACTACCTGCTTTCCCAGGAAAGGACCCTCTTCATAGCTCTCCTGTCATTTTGCCATCCTCACATCAGTAGGTACCAAGAAAAGCTGACCCTGTCCTTGGTAAATCCAAACAATTGAGTTCACTGGGACTGGGACTGGGACTGCCTCTGGGTCTCTGGGTTCCTGGATACCATGTTCAGAGAGTTCCATCAACAAGGAAGTTAGGTAGGTCAATTCCTTCAGCAACTGAATGAGGTCACTGCCGTGACAATCACTTTGTCCTAACAGTTGCTTCCAAGAGTCCCATGAGATGGAGCCTGCCCCTACTTCCTGTGACACTGTCACAAGTTAGAATGGTATATCAACCATAGGCACCCAGGAACAGCTCTCCACACAGGCCTGGTTTGGTCCATCTTTACATTAAGAAGAGAGAGGCTGATTCAGACACATCCCTTCAATCTGACCAGGGTTTTTGCCATGGAAGATGACTTTTGCTTTCTTAGTTCCTCAATAGCTGCCTACATCTTATCCAGGGATCATTTCTGCATGGACCTTTGAGGTTCTCAGCAGGTGGAAGAACCCCTACATTCCTGTATTGTAAGACGAACTCTGTACCTGCTCTTCTGTAAAGTGAGATTGAGGGAACAGTGTATGGTTAGGGTTAATAACAGGTTCTATTTGGGTTAGGATTCATTCTACGAGTTGATTAATGGTATTGGACACCTGCGATATTTACAAGAATATACAGGTGAAATATAAGTTTGAAAACAGAAATCTAGGTAAGATTTGAAGCCCAGAAACGCATTAGGCCCTTGAGTGGGATACTTCGCTTTGAATTATATTCTGCACAGTTGTCTCAGATGAATCAATATCAATGGCATAGGACCTTGTACCTTGGATAATTGAATGTCGAAGAGAACATCCAGTCAAAAATGGATAGTCAGTAGGATTAGGACATAAGTCCGTAGGTTTAGTAAGAAGAGTGAGTATAGGAGTGGGAACAAAAGTTCTTTAGCAATAGGCTTTCGGGTAGAGAGTGAAGGTAAATGTCAGCACATGTGAAGAGTCAGTCACAATAATGATCAGTGATACTATGTAGGGAAGAAGATATCAATAGAGACAGTAGGAAATCAGGCAAAGTATAAAGTGAGTGATAGGATTAGACATTTTCAACATGGTTGAGTTTGAATATATAATCTTAGGAAGAAACAAATATGTAGTCACCAATAAGATTGACATTTGAGAGCATTAGGCAACCTGGACATGGATTTTTTAGTAATGCATGCTCACTTCAATTTAGGCTTTGGTACAATCATAAGTGTGACATTTTCTTTTTGTGTCCAGAATATTACTGTGATAAAATGTATATGTAGAACAGGTGACATGAGTATCTCTTCCAACATTTCTGGGACCTACATTTTGAAGATGAATAAATTAGTATTGGGGATGCAAATAGATGTACCCTGTGTCTATAAATAGAGAGATAATGCATGAATAGGCCATACTGTGAATAAATAATATAAGTGGTTCAAACTTTAAATAATGGATTGAATTGATATCAGAAAATATACAGGGAATCTTATATTGATATACAATCATTCATTCCATCCAGTTACACATGTAATGGTAATATTAGAGTTATGGTATATCATGAAGAATGTGTGAGTTTTGCTTCAAAATGATTATGGAAATCGAAATGAATGTTTTTGAAAAGACCTGTCATGAAAAGACCATTCAGGAACCCAGGAGGAATACATGTGTTCTGAAGCCGGAAATGATTGAAAGTGAATCAAATGGCCATAAATTTGTGAACTTGTGGATGAAATATATATCCTATGATGTGAATAAACTGAAGAAAATTTAATATACCAGTGTTGAATAAAATGAACTTCAAAATACACATCATGTCCAATAGAAATCTACTTGCATTGATGTTAAACTGTGTCAGTCACTGTAGAATTATTAGGATTGTATACACCATTCACTTAAGTTACTTTTCAGTACTAGGAAACAAATAAGTATTTCAGGTGGATGTATATTTCTGAGAATAATCTTGTGAAAAGTTGATTATAAATTCACATACATAAACATGAATGAATTTAGGGAGTGTATATAAGACACATATATTTCATATTTTGAAAAATCTGGAGAGTGTGTGTGTATATATATATATATATATATATACAAAACACACACACAGACAAAAAAATGTAGCAATATATATGCCAAACAAAATTCAACATGAAATATATATCATCCATAGATGCAAAAATATTTATTTTACTGAACATGCATTTATGTATAATGTTGATCTACTAGGAAGCTCACCCAAGGTTGAATTTTCAGTTTCAACAGCGTTTATGAAGAGTGATCTCTTCTCATAATTTGTATCTGCCAAGTCAGCCTCCTCACAAGAATGTACGTGTGGTTCCAAGTAGGATTCGATATGTGCAGATAAAAATACATGTGCTGAATAGGCTACAGAGAAATGGAGACAGGAATTCACATGTTTGTTAACTTTAAAAACACATGGAGAACTATTTCAATTAAAAATTAACTAGATTTATTACAACTACCCTATATCATGCAAAAGGCAAGTCCAACTATACACCATGCCTCCTCCGAACTGCTTGTATTTCTATTCTGTTTGGGTTATTTTTCTCCATCATATTAGGATTAGTAGTCAGAGTCTAGTAGGGTATGGGTTAGTGTCAGTTGTCCCGGTCGGCCGGACACATCAACGTGGGTAACGAACCTAGTTGGGGAGGAATCGAAGGTCAAGAGACACGACAGATGACAGCAAGATAGGAGTTCTGATCATGCTGCAAACTTTTATTGTTCTCACATTCGAATTCATATGCTGCAGATGGAAAAGCTCTCTTATCGGCAGTTGCTGGATGTCTTCAGAAAGTGAGATAACCTCAGGATGTTTCAGGAAGACAGATGGCCGCAGGATGTCTCAGGGAGATAGATGGCTGTGGGATGTCTCCCAGGCAGGATATCTCCCAGGGGGCTGCTTCTTGTCAGTGTAAGGCTATTCTTTGAAGGAGAACTTCCTTCTAGCCCCTGACCTCTCCCCTTTTTTATATAAAATATATGACCATACCTTACTGGCCAATGTTTTAGGGGGTGATAGAGGCTCTGTTTCTCAAGGAGGCCTTAGAATATCTCCTGATCTGAGAGAGCATGCTTACTAGAAGATTTCTTGGTGGCCTTGGCATGTTTTTGGAGGAGACGGCTTTGAGGGGGAAGCATGCCGACCGCCATGCACCAGACCGTGTCACTAAGAGGTCTTATGTTTTGGGATCCGTGGATCCATCCTCCTGCAGTCCATCCTGCACCCTCCGTTATTAGGGCCTAACATCCTCACTCCATGGGTGCATCCTCCCCCAAACGGAGGGGCCCATGGAGGACGAATCCTTATGGCAATGGTAGAAGATGGTTGGTCAGAGCTGTTACTTATAGTTTTATGTCAGAAAAAGAGATCTGTGGGGATGTAAACTTAAGAAATAAGCCTGTGAGAAGGGTAGAACATCCTTTTAAATGTTGGCAGCATGGTCTTCCATCTCCAGATGATGATAGTGGACCTGTATGGGCTTAGAGGCCAAAATATTAATCTGTTCTTTAATAAAGTGTACCAGCCTGTTTATAATGCAGGGGCCTATGGACACCATTAAAAGTAAACCCAACAAAGGGCCTAATAGGGGTACAAGGTAGGGTAGAAATCCATTAAACCCTGTCCAGAGGGGATTTTCAAAAAGTTCCCTTTGTCTCTTTTCTAGATCTTCTTGAAGCTGCTTAATTTTAGAGCGTACTATGCCTGATTTATTGGCATAAAAGCAGTATCGTTCCCCTAAGGCCAAGCAAATACCTCCCTGGTTAGCTGTCAGCAAATCTTAGCCTCGTCTATTTTGAAGAAACACTTCCGCCAGGGAGTCTACTAGGTTCTGCAAATCTTTAATGGTTCCTGATAGAGTTTATACATCATTTATAAGTTGTTGAGACAGGCGAGGTAAGAGTGTATTGCCTGACTAAGCCAGCTGTACCTGTGCCCACAGCAGCTGTTATTCGAAGGCTGGCAAGGAGTTGTAAGGCCTGTATTGCCCGCCTGTGTCTTTTCACTAAGGTGTCTAGACTAGGAATGCATAGAGTTTCGTCTCCTAGGACAATAGTTTTATGAGGGAGTAATAAGGCAAGAACACAGCCAACAGTCCAATTTGCTGGAAGCCTGGGGAAGGCCGAGTTTCCTCCACACATAAAAACTGTGCCATTGGGGGGACAAAGATGGGGTGGGTGAGGAATAGTTTTGTACTGTTGAGCAATTTCCAAAGGAAGTAACGCCAACATCAGTATCATACGTATTATTCTGCATCACGCCTAAAAGACATATTGTAAAAGTGCCTATAGGCTGTACTTTAAAAGGAAATCTGGGTTGGCATGTATTATCATCGTCTATGATAGAATTAATAGAACTGCAATAGGCATGATTGCCCCTGTTGTCATGGAGAGCCAGCAATCACCAGCAAGGGTGGGCTTGGAATTATTAAGGAAGGAGAAGGTAGTTTCCAAAGTATCTAATGTATTGGTATCTAAACCTGGGAGCTGGGATTTAGGCTATATTAAGGGATGATATGTGAGCTCAGGGATTTGGGGTTTCAAAAGTTTGATTATCTGAGGATACTTGACAGCATCAGTGAATCCTCCACAATCAGAGACCCCTGTAGGTGCCTTAATGGGGCAGCAGGAGGGTTTACCGACAGGGCCTTGGCACCCAGGTGACTGTAGCTTGGTGTATTTGCCATCTCCTCCCCGGGCAAAAAGAACGAGGGTATAATGAATAGTGGTCCCCCCTGCTGCATGAGTTTTAGTTATGGAGGCTTCAAATAATTGTTCTCCCTGCTTGTTAACACAAATTGAGGCCGACGCATAAGAAGAGACATGCATCTCTTGGGTATGCGTTCAAGTTTCAGAACAATTTTGGAGAGCTTTACTTGTACTAGGGGGAATAATCTTTGGCTTGATAACACATACCCATTTAGGCTGATGAACTCCTCCGAGCTTATGGTCAAACTCAGCACGGAGGTAAGCCACCTTAGTCACGCAGTCAGCAGTCTGGGTCCAACTAGTGGGAGCATGAGTCCAAGATCCTCCCTTGCATTCACAGGGAGGGCCAAAAAGGTACTCCATGATGTTGGAAGGTGGAGGACCAAGGCCTCCATGTACAAACCTGTTCAGCAGAAGTGCCTTAAGCAGGATGCTCACACAGATTGTTGGCTGCATCCTAAAAAGAGGAAAATTTGTCCTCAAGGGGAGGACCTCCGTCCCTATGTTGATGTAAGTCATTATCCTGTTTAACCAGGCGTTCTGGTAACCATCTAGGGCCTGCTTGCTCTTGGTCCAAAACACAAGCTGAGCCTCGTCCCCAGAGGAGGACACAATCTGGGCCTTTCCATTTATTTGTAAGGGGATTGCGCCACATAACAGGTGGGCGAACAGAATTGGACGAGAGATGCCAGTGTCAGTCTGCGGCTGAATGGCCTTCATTGTCTTGAGAAAGAAAAATAAGGGCAAATAATGCAATTAAGGCGATGCCTGGGAGTGGTAAATACAAGTGCAGAAGACTTCAAGCGGGTTAGCCAAGTCTTTAAGGTAAGGCGTAAGGTACCACAAAACTGTTTAAACTCGGCACTGGTATATGCAGGACAATTATTTTTTTTAATATGTATTTTTTTACCCATTACGGAAAAGGCTGAAACAAGATAAGAAAGGAATTCTTTGATAGGCTCTCCAGAATGTGGTGATGCAGAAATAAAGCCGCTGAAGGTATCTATAGAAACGTGTATATATTTGGTTTTTCCAAATTCAGAAAAATGAGTAACATCCATTTGCCAAAACTGATTGGACAGTAATCCTCTGGGGTTAACTCCCAAGTGTTGAATGGGGAGGAAGACAGGGCAACCAGGGCATGCTTTTACTATTTCTCGTGCCTGTTGCCTGGTGATTTTACATAGTTATCGAAGGCTCTGTGAATTTATATGGTGAAGATTGTGTAACTCCGTGGCCTTTTGAATGGAGCCATCAAAAATTGGAAAGATGAAACGAGTTGCTGCATCAGCTTGGGCATTACCTTGTATTAGAGGGCTCGGAAGATCAGAGTGTTCCCTGATGTGTCCTAAGAAAAATGGGTGTTGTCTGGCCTGAATTAGCTGCTGAAGCTGGTGAAACAGAAAGCCCACATTGGAAGAAGGCTTAATGGTGGGTGAAATCTCCAGCAGGGGCACAGAATGAGCAATGCAGGCACTGTACGTATAAATATTAACAGGATTATCAAAAAAATGTTTTAAAAACTTGTGTTATGGCAAACAATTCCACAAACTGTGCTGAATGATAGACAGCATCAAAGGTGGTAGGCTGGTTATTGACAACAAAGACTGCTCGGCCATTACTGGAACCGTCTGTAAAGACAGTAAGGAATTGAGGAATGGGAGCCTTTTGAGTAATTTTGGGAAAAATAAATGGATGTAACTGGACAAAATGTAAAAGGGGGTCTTTGGGGAGGAGATTATCAATTGTTCCCAAAAAGCCTGATAGGACAATACCCCATTCATCCTCTGTCTGTAGTAAATATTGGTTTTGGTCCTTAGTAAATGGAATTAAAATATTATCAGGGTCTTTGACAAAATGTTGTCGAGTTAGCAAACGACCTTTAAAAATAATAGAAGCTACCTGAGCAAGATAAACAGTAATAACCTTGGAGGATGTGGTGGGTAAATGGACACAAAGCAAGGAGTAGCCTTTATTTTTAAAATGTGTATTTCACTGCCGAAATATTCCTGTGGGTGTATGAGGAGTGTGTAAAATAACCAGAACCAGAGGAAGGTTATAAGAATTTTGTGTAACAAACTTTTGGGCAATGGCTTCTGTGACTTGATTTAATGCCTGCCATGCCTCAGGAGTAAGCTTTTGAGGGGAGGAGGGGTGGGAATCACCTCTCAAAATATCATTAAGGGGCAAATGTACACAAGTGGGTAATTTTAAATATATTCATAGCCATTGAATATCCCCCAGTAATTTTTGAAAATCATTAAGGATGTGAAGATGGTCCAACCGTAGTTGTATCTTAGGAATTTGGATCTGATTATCTTGAAGTTTAAGGCCCAAATAGCTATAACGGTTCTGTGTTTGAACCTTATCAGGAGCTATCTGTAGTCCCAAGCTAGTGAGGATTTTGTAAAGGTCCAAGTAACAATTATTATGGTCATGTGTATTAGGTGCAGCAATTAACAAATCATCCATATAATGTAAAATATAAATTTGTGGCCATCACTCTCTCACAAGGTGTACTGCTTGAGCAACGTATTTTTGGCAAAGACTAGGGCTGTTGGCCATACCTTGGGGAAGAACCTTCCACTGAAATCTCTGCATAGGGCCCTGAAAATTAATGCAAGGGAGACTAAAGGCAAAATAGGGTCTATCCTCAGGATGTAAAGGAATGGTAAAAAAACAATCTTTTAACTCAATAACCATTTTACAATAGTTTTTGGAAATAGCCACTGGTCTGTGAATGCCTGGCTGTAGTGCTCCCATCGGGTGCATAACTTTATTAATGGCACACAAATATTGTAAAAGGCACCACTTGCCTAATTTTTACTTGATAACAAAAATAGGAGTATTCGATGGTGAGGTTGAGGGCTCTACATGGCCGGCTGCCAGCTCTTCCTGCACTAACATGAAGGCAGCCTCCAAATTTTCTTGGGTAAGGGGCCACTGATCCACCCACACAAGAGTCTGAGTCTCCCAAATAAGTTTATATCCATGGGGTACAGGAGAGCCAGGGACCGACACTAAAAATCCGAATACCCAAGTCCCTATGTATTTGTTTTTTGTATGGGTTGTATAGGCTCAACCAGTCCTTGTCTCAGTCTCCCAAGGCCTGTACCATGGACAGAATTGATATGAAGCATTTGATGAGTCACTATGGAATTGGGACTGGGAAGAATAACTTCCATTTGACTCAAAATATCTCGGCCCCATAGGTTAACAGGGAGGTCAGGAACAACGAAAGTAGTCACCATTCCTTTATTACCCTCTTTGTCAGTCCAGCAAAGAGCCCTAGAGCTGACCAGAGGATTTTTTGACTGTCCTATCCCTTTAAGGTCAGTCAAGGATGGGGTGAGGGGCCAAGCTGATGGCCAGTATTTTGGAGAAATAATTGTGGCAACAGCTCCAGTACCTAGAATTCCTTGGAATTCTTTTCCTTCAATAAGTAAGGATATGGTGGGTCTATTGTGAGAAATGGGTTGAACCCAATATACATCAGAGGAGCCCAAGGATTCAGTCCCCCTCCGTAGGTTTGGGTGGTGGAAGTGCCTGCTGGATAAAATGGAAGGAGTATTAATTTGCAAGTCTTGTTCCTGCTGCTATGGCCACAACTCCATTAATAGCTGTGGCCAGTATTTTTATTTCTCCAGTGAAATCATAATAATTAATGCTAGGGAAGAAATGAACACCTTGTAAGTTAGTAGAGGCTCTTCCAAAAATAAAGGCACACATATGAGATGGAGGGGGACCCATAATTCCAGTGGGTATTATCTGGGGCCCTTGCATTGAGTCTAATATAGTATCGGTGGTGGCACAGAAGTCCAATCCTGCACTGCCAGGGGTGGCTAGTTTGAGGGAGGCAATTTTGGAGAAGGATTTTGAGGTAGGTTGGGAGTTTGGGAGGGAACAAATTTTATTGCCCCTGGGTTTGTCCTGGGAGATGTCATGGCCAGGGGCTGGCCCCGCAGGGAGTTTCCCAAGAAGAGGAAAGAAATAGGCTGTCTGAGGGCATTTGTCTTAGATCTACACTCACTGCCCCAGTGATGACCTTTACCACATCTAGGGCAAAGGGTAGCTTGGGGCGGTTTAGCCCCAGTTTGAGGAGACACTATTCCTAGGCTTTGTTTGCCTGTCACACACTTGAGTGCAAAATGGCCAGGTTGTTTACAAGTAAATCAAGTATTTGAGCCAGGATTGTGAAAGTTCTTGGTAAAAGCGGCACCTAGGACAAGATCCATGGCATGGGCTGCACCCACCCCTGCACAGAGTCTAATAAAGTCAGAAAGTTTCCCTTTATCCTTATGTGGTCAAAAAACATCCTGACATGCCGGGTTGAAGTTTTCAAAGGCAAGATGTTTTACAAAGGTGCTTTCGCTTTGGCTTGGTCCAAGCAAGCATTCTGCAGCTAGGTTAAGCCAGGGAACAAAGAAGCTATAAGGCTCTCCGGGCCCTTGTCAAATTTTTGCCAGGGAAGTGGTAGCCAAGGCCTTTTGAGGGAGGTGTCTCCAAGCATATAAGGAAGCCATCTGAATCTGCGTCAAAAGTCCAGCAGGGAAATGTGCCTGTTTAGTTTTAGTGTCAAAAGGCTCATTGCCCACTAGCTTAACATAAGTCCAGGATTTAGAGGAGGTCTTAGTTAATATTTTTTGAGCAGTTTCCCGACAGTGCTCTTTGAAATCTGCATTCCATAACAGGAAGTCTCTGGCACTGAGGGTAGCTTGGTCTAAAAATTTCCAATAATTGGGAGTAAGCCATTGTGTGCTGTGGATTTCTAATAAAGGCAACATGTAGCACGCAGTGGGGCCATAGTGAGCACAAGCCTTTTTAAGTTTTTCAAGAAAATGCAGGCTTAATTTTTTGTAGACTCTGGGTTCCTTCCTGCCTAGGGGTGAACTTCTCATCCTCTGAGTCTTGATCTCCTTGATTCACTTCCTCGCTTCCTCCTCTTGATACTCATCTAAGTCTTTGACCTCAGCCTGGGCAGGCTTATCTATCTGACTGGTGGTGACTGGGAATGCGAGCACAGGCCGATGGAGTGGCTTCACCTTTGTATTAGACCGCTGTGGGACAGTTGCACTGACTCCGTACCTAAGGCTAATGAACATAGCTCAGATTGAAGCGATCTTAATTCTTTTAAAGGTTGGATCTGTTCCCTTCTATATTGTAAGGATGCTTTCAAGGGAGCCAGGTTAGGCAAGGGAAGTGGGAAAAAATATCTGGGGGGGGGCATTTTTACCCTGAAGGGTCAGAGCACAAAAGGCAGTAGGGATATAGGAGGGAGGTGGATGTGTAAGTCCTATAGGCTGTGGCAGGGTCCTGAGAGGTGGAGGGTCTTCTGAATTGTAGCGAGCTGCTTCCTTCTCCCAGGTAGCCTCCTCCACAGGGGTCAATGTGTCTCCGGGATTTAAAACTGGATAAAGGCAGTTGGTAATTATTGGAGCCTTATTCATTAGGGTGGTATTTTTAGGGGGATCAGGAAGGGTCCCACGGTCCTGGGGAGCCTGAGAAGGGTCTATGTCTATACTAACTGAGGGGCATGCCGAGGGGGAATGAGAGGTAGTTGCATAGTCTCTTCCCCAATTCTGACAAGTTTTAAGGTACCATTGTCAAAGGGTGAACTTTTAAGAATTTCATTAATTAAGTTCCAGTAAGAAAAGGTGGGAACAGGCACATTTTCTGGGCAAAGGATTCATAATAATCTTTTATACAGTCTCCTACTTTAAGCCATCTTTTATCATCAATGATCCTTTCAAGGGGAAACCATGGACACAGTTCTCCTTTGTGTGAAAAGAAAAAATTTAAGTCTTTTTTCTTAACATGCGCCCCCAGGTCTTGAAGGACTCCTTGAGGGCTGACAAAAACAAATCATGTGACGAAACTGCTTGTCCCATGGTGGGTCACTCACCGTGCGTCATCCCCAACCTCCTCCTGGATCTGTTTCTCGGTGGTGTCTTCTGCTGTGATCGCGAGCTCCGCTTGACAAAGTCTTCCAGGAGGTCGGGGTCCCCCTCAGTCAAAGGCTCGAGACCCAGTCGTTGGGCGCCAGATGTCCCGGCCGGCAGGACACATCAACGTGGGCAGCGAACCTAGATAGGGAGGAATGAAGGGACAAGAGACACGAGAGATGACAGCAAGACAGGAGTTCTGATCAAGCTGCAAATTTTTATTGTTAACACAGGGGTATTTATATGCTGGATGTGGGAAATCTCTCTTATTTCTAGATGTCTTCACAAGGTGAGATAACCTCAGAAAATTTCAGGAAGACAGATGGCCGCAGGATGTCTCAGGGAGACAGATGGCTACAGGATGTCTCCCAGACAGGATGTCTCCTGGTGGCTGTTTCTTGTAAGTGTCTGGCTATTCTTTGAAGGAGAATTCCTTCTACCTCTGACAGTCAGGGATTCAGTATTTCGAATGGAAAATTGGAAAATGAATCCAATGTGTATGCAAATATGTGCTACCCAAAAGTCTTCCCACTCTCATTCAGAACAATGCCTTGACATTACCTTCACCCCAAGTAAGACACAATAACAGGAGAAGAGTTAGAAAACCTCTGAATACACATCTGGAATGGAAAATGCTCAGGAGTTAACAACCTTGGAGATGGTAGAGGTGTTTCCAAAAGTAAGGTACATGGTGAAAACTCCACAAACATGGAGCTTTGTTGGCCTAAACACTTCTTGAGAAACTGCCTCTGAGGTTGGGCACTTGAAAAATATGTTGTTGTTAGGAGCTTTTGCTTCCTTTGTAGTGAGACCATCAAAGCTGTGTTTGCATCTATGTGACCTAGAGCACATGGTTTCTTTTTTTCCAATGAACATGAGGCAGCAGGGCTGAATTCTCTCTTTGTAGGTAAACTGTTGCCATTTGGGGGCTAATTGTCTCCCAGTGTGGACTGTGAAGCCATTTGGTCTTTCTCTAATTTTTGTGGTGTTTCTTGCAGCTGCACTGGGAGTTTGGTATTTGCTTCACGAAATACGAGGAGGTCAACTGGAACAGAGTGCTGGAGGGAGTTCTGTCACGTGTGGTGGTTAAGGATCTGCAGGAGAGTGCACCAACCAGGCTTCTATCCCACATAGATTGCCCCCTTGACTATAGCAGTCTGATTCTAAACATTGCCCTGAAACCTCTCCATATAACAAGATGCCTTTACATCCAAGGGTATGGGGGCTGCACCATGTTAGTCACAAACCATTTGGAAGCCAATGGCAGATCCACATCACCATACCACAGATGTTTTAACAAACACCTGCACACCACTGTTCTAGGCTGACTACTCAGCAGGCTCCAAATTACTGGCATCTCTGTTCTACACCATTTTCATGAAACCCAGTCAATCAAGGCACTGTCTGGTTCACTCATGATTATCTATAGCACATCCAAAGGTTCTCCAGTGACACCTGGTCATGGGAATTTCAAAAATTCAATGGTATTTATCTATCCATTTTTCAAGGATGAAGTTTGAGGCACTGTGGGATTCAATTCATTCAGGAACCATTAAATGGAGAGGAAGCTCACTTCAATGAAAGCTCAGGAGAATTCTAACAGGCAAGGCTTCCCAAAGACAGGCTAAAAGGTCACATTAAGCCAGGCATTTGAGGTCTACAATGTGTGGTCCATGTGTGTTTTGACTTGCAACTATGGCTGCCAATTCTTTAAGAATAAAATCGTTTGCTATCCTTCCTGAGATTCCCAGTGCTCTGTGAAAAGCTACCCTGGGCCGAAACCTCAGTTTCCAAGGGCGACTCTCATGCCTGGCCTCCTAAAATTGCAACACAATACATGGCAATACTTCTTTGAGGTTAGTTCCAGAACTCAGTCTCTAAGGGGAATCACAGCAGTGTTCAAGCCCAGGTGGACCCAGTCATCTCTTCCAACGGCCACAAAAATGACCACAATAAAAACCAAAACACTTCCACATGGCCCTCATCTTCTTCCATATAGACACTCATCATAACCTCAGGCTGTAGGTTTCCATGAGGGCCACAGACAAAGACAGTATCCAAAATAAGGTCCTTTGCCCCCATTTGCCTAAAGTCAGTGTGGCAGGTACACTCTACATGTGAACCAGGTGTGATCAAAGAGGCCTGGCGTTAATATGGCTCTGATTCTCCATTTTGTGGCCTAATGACTGAGGGGTTTAGATTCTTTTTGTTAATTGGAGTCATGAGAAAACCCAAGAACCTATGGCCTAACCTCTGCAGTGATTTGAAGAACTCATTTGACCCAAAAGATCCCTATCCTCAAAGATGGAGGTCAGGAACCTTACAGAGCAAGGCAAGAGACTTAATCCACAATGACTGCTCTTTTGGCTATTTTGGTTTTAGATGCACACATGGGATTTTTTTAGATCCATCAGGTGCTGAGAATCTAAGCCACAACCTCACACAGGGCCAAGAAGCTGATTCAGACACATCCCTTTCTAAAGCAATTAAGCAAAGAGCCACAGCTGATGCCCATACATTTCCATTTGAAAACTCTTCAGTCTTTTCAAAGGGGTGCCTGAAGCAAAGACCTTCCTGACATTCAGGGCAACAGTACAATAGGTAAGCAAAAGGCCCAAAGCAGAGTTTCTCTACTGAGACTTTCCTGGTCACACTGATATCTGAGTTTTTTGAGATGCTCACCATTCCCTTCAGCTATCCAGAACATTGCCTTGTCACAGAGCTTGGATGTGGTACATAACTTAGACACAAAACCATGAGCCTATTCTGGAGAGTGTCCAGAATTCTGAGGAAAACAGCAACTTAAGAAGGTAGCAGGTATTGCCCCATCCATAAGGCAAGCCGCAGTCATTCATAAATACGGAAGGATGAATCCTGGAAGCTTTCTACTAGACAGGACATATTATTGATGTGCTCTCTTGTCTAATGTCTACAACCACGGACACAGTGTGATACACAGACCAGAAACACTCGCCTTGTCAAAAGACTTACTAGAAACAAGTTCACTCCAAACCAAACCAAACTGACTTTCCTACCTATACTCAGAATATGAGACAAAACCACAAACCCACACCCACCATGACACTGACACCTTCTTCCCCCAAAGAGGTCTGTGAAAATACGGAGTGTCCTTGACTGGTGGTCCTTACTATGTTCCCCCAAAATGTCCTGTTCTGTCTCAGATCTGGTCTCTTGGCCAACTCTAGTGAAGTTGTCAGGAGCCAGTGTGAGCCGCTACCTGCTTTTCCAGAAAAGCCCATCTTCAGAGCCTTCTTGGCATTTGGCCATCCTCACATCAGTAGGTACCAAGAAAGACTGTCTCTGTCCTTGGAAATCCAAACAAGTGAGACCACTGGGAGTTGGACTTGGACTGGCTCTGTGGGCCTGGCGTCCTGGATCCCATGTTCAGAGAGTTCCAACACCAAGGAAGTTAGTTGAGGTCACTTTCTTCAGGAACTGAATGAGATCACTGCCTTGGAAACCACTTTGTCCTCACAGTTGCTTCAAGGGTCCCATGAGATGGATGCTGCCCCTACTTCCTGTGACACTTTCACAAGTTAGAATGGTATATCACCCATAGGGCACCCGGGAACAGCTCTCCACAAAGGCCTGGTTTGGTCCATCTTCACTACATTAAGATGAGAGAGGCTGATTCTGACACATCCGTTCATCCTGACCAGGTTGTTTGCCATGGAAGATTACTTTTAATCTTTCAGGTCTTTCATTCCTGCCTACATCTTCTCCAGGGATCATTTCTGCATGGAGCCTTTAGAGGATTCTCAGCAGATGGAAGATCCACTACATTCCTGTATTGTAAGATCCAACACTGTCCCTGCTCTTCTGTAAAGTTAGATTGAGACACCGTGAGCACGTGAATCTCTCTC